>NC_137465.1:130765726-130975034 GCF_964235325.1 Thermobia domestica
ATCGCACTTATATTGCACACCATAACCAGGAATATTGCTACCATCTTACAACAGACAAAACGAATTACAGAAGATTTTACATCGGCTTTTTGAATGAGAAATTCCGGATACTTTTTTGATAGAATGTAATTGTCCATTTTCTTCATAGCCATTGTAATAATATATGAAATATCTTGTCACTATAGTATAGTAAACTTAAAGATGTAATATTATTCTAGACAATTAAGCTTGCGGGAGTCTTTTGGTCAGCAGAATACAATAAATTTAAATATAAATGTTTACTCTCTATAAGGTAAGTAGTTATAAGCTTGAAAAAGTCTGAAGTTTAACTCTGCAAAAACGAAAACTTTCTATTGAAAATTTTTCTGTGTTAATTAAATCCAACTAGGTTCGTTATTACAAGCTTTTCTAGAATTCATATGCATGTTATTCTTGTCAATTTCATTTACCCAATTATTCCAAAGGCAAAATAATACTTAAATCGGACCATTCCTCGATGCTCTGCGGTACTGTGGCTAATTTGGCTTATGTAAAATATTAATAAACTTAGGCCTATGATCTGTGTTTGGAATGCAGAAAAAGAATAATTAAGGGTACCGCGAACAGAAAAGAACAAAAAGAAGAAGAAAAAGTTGAGACAACAATGTCTTAAAAGGTATTAGACGGAATGTATTAAAAATTCGTTCTTTTGAGTTACTTCGTGAAGATTAACTATAACAGTGATGATTGATTATGCACTATTTTAAAATTTGGTATCTCAAGGTGAGTTGAACGATATAAAGTAACTATACCTACGTTTGTCCTTTCAGCTGCGAATACGGCTACAGGGTTCGGTATTGGTTAGAATTTAGAAAGTGAATGATCACTGAGCGTTTACCTTCTACTCAGGTTTACGTTCGTGGCTAAGCAGTTAGCGTACGCGCCTTTGCCGTGGGAGACCCTAGTTTGATTCTCGGGGAGAGTTCATGTGGTTCGGATTCCACGTTAATCAGTAGGTCTAGTCTCATATAGTCTAGAGGTCTAGTCTCATATAGTCTAGTCTCATATAGTCATATAGAAAGGGACGTTAAACTTAAAATTAACTCAACTCAGGCTAACGTGCAAGCATCCCAAACTGCTTGTGAGTCCGGTGTTTTGCTTATTGTGTTGCGTACTAGAAAGCAACAAAAACTTAAAAAAAAAAAAAAAAAACAAGATTCTTAAAAACATAATTTTCCTTTATTCATATTTGTCTTGTGTTTATTAATTCGGCTTATTTATTCATTTTTCAATTTCTTCTATTTTTCGGGGTCATGTGCTTTTGTCCACTGTACTAATGTTTTGATGCTACTTCCAATTTCCTTGACTATATCAACCCCACGCATCCTATAGCGAGGGTATTTGTATCCACGAAATTCTAGCTTAATAACGTTTAGTTCTAATTTTGAATGCTCCAGCGCGGTGTTGTGGTAACGATAGAAAGTTTTTGCTTTTAACGTGTTTTAAATGAACTCATTTTTATTGGCAAAAAATCTTTATTTGAAGTCCGGACTCGCCCTTTCGTAAAAAGCTCAAATATGATGTAAATGAGACTGAAAATCAATATACTGCAGAGAATATAGAAAGGAAGTATTGCCAATAGCGCAAATCCCGGGGGGATGAGGGGAACATGTTCCCTCCAATCTTGGAACTGAGAGGACTGTTCTCCCCAATAATTCGATTTGAATTTTTTTTTGGGGGGGGGAATAATTCATGTATAATTCTTGACAATTCTCAACCAAACTTACAATACGGTAATTTTTTATATCAAAATATTTTGGGATTTATTTTAAATAAAAATTTCATCCATTTTGTGTGTCAATGGGAATGAATTTAAAACACTTATTGCTATGCCTCTTTGAATGGCAAGGCTTACCCGTTGGAACAGGAAATGTTTGCTTCTAGGGTCCCCTGATTTATTAATTAAAGCTGACCTCAAATTTGTCAAAAATTTACTTGTTTCTTTACTAAAAACACCCATGGTTTCAGTAGCAAAAGCAATGAAAAGATGATCTTCTTTTAATTTTGAATATTTCGAATTATTTTTATTTATAAGAGGAATAATAGCAACAATATAGGTTTTACAACGATATAAATTATAAACATTTTCCACGATATCTAAACTGCAAAATGTAGTAACAGATATATTGAATATTAACTGTTTACTAAAAATAGAACTACAAAACTACGTTTTGTATAACTTTTTCTGGTTGCAAAGTCACTATTATAGGAAACGCCAAAAAGGGACGAGCACAAGTGAATGTTCTTTTAGCACTCAGTGATCTTCATCTATTCTATAAGCATTACTAACAGTACATCCTGGATCAATGAAAGGAACAGTGCTCGATATCTGCGAGCTCTTTTAGAAAGACTAATGGATTGGAAACATTTATTCCTCCATACAATCTTCTGTTCAGAATTCAAAGCAAAATATTTGCTGCATGAGATATGAGACTAATAGTTCTATAATCTTCACATCTCTTTAGGTTTGATTTCTTAGCCATCGGAATCATGATCGTTGTCAAGAAGTCTTTTGGCCACTCTCCTGTTTCATATATTTCATTGTACAGTCGGAACAATTCTTTCTTGTCCTTATCTCTCATATTCTTAATGAATTCAACTGATATATTATCTATCCCGGTTGCCTTTTCATTCCTAATCTCGGATATAGCTTTTTCAAATTCACTCCGAAGAATACTAAACCCTTTATCATCCTCGCCTACTTCATTTTCTCTTCAACATCTAGGTCACATGCTCTATTCCTCCTCTCATGTAAGTCTTTAAAATATTTTTTTCTATCTTGCTAAGACTTCCATTCTCTCACTGACTACCTTCCCCCTTCTTATGTTCTACTGCTATCGGAATACCCGCTTGTTTCCTCCGAAGGCCCATAGTTTTCATTTCCTTGTACATTTCCTTGTATTTCCCAACCCTTTCTAATGTTTCTATGTTCTCGTATTTTCTTTTCTAAAACCCTTCCCTTGCTTCGTCTGTTTCTCTTCGCAACTTGTTGTTTAACTTTTTGTACATCTTTCTCCCCTTTTGTGTATCAACCTGTTTCCACGTCTTCCTTACTCTCACTCTCTGCAACATCTGATCTTTCTTACCCGTTTTGTGCTTACGGTAACCTACCACATCTTATGCAACCTTCTGTATGCAAAATTTAATATGTTCGCACTGCCTGTTACTACTGACACTTATTCTTTCCTTGTTTGAGTATTTTTCTTCGAATTTTTCAACGGAAAGATTTCTTACTTCCTCGATTTTCATCTTTTCAGTATTCAATATCTTGTTGCCTACTTTTCTTCTCCTATATTTTTAACTTGAATATCCATTTCGGCTAGCACGAGGTTATAATCAGAGAAACATGTCAGTCCTGGGAAGGGTCTTCGCGTTTCTCAAGCTATTCCGATATCTGTCCTGAATCATAACACCGTCTATCTGATATCTTCCGCCATCTATTGGAGATTTCCATGTATGTCTTCTTCTCTTGTGCTGATTGAACCACGTGTTCCCAGTTACTAATGAATTCTTTCTACAGAAATCGACCAGCCCCTCTCCCCTTTCATTTCTTTAGCCTAAATGGTATTTTCCTACAACACTACCTTCCTGTTTTTCTCCCTCAATTGCATTAAAATCTCCCATTACAATTACACATGCACCCCTCTTCTCCCTGTCTATTTTCTCATAATTTTCCTCTACTTTTTCAATTGTATGCGAAGTCGTCGGTGAATATGTCTGTACTTTCTTCTGCTAATAAATTACTACAGGAAATATATTAGTCGTAGAAAAATAAAATTCATTAATATAATATTTATATTCTTTTTTTTAAATAAAAAGATCAGTGTACTTTTGTAAATTAATGTCGACATTACATAATATTATTATTGTTCATTCACGATAACAAGAAGCATTAGAATAGAATGTTTTTTTTTTACTTTGTTTCTTTTCTTTCTTAAGTTTTTTAAACAACAAAATTAATTGGTGAAATATAAGTTCTAGAATAGTGGAGAATATTAGTAACCATATTTTTGGTTACTAACATGCTTTGAATCTATCAGAAAATATTTGTCCTTTTATGTATTAATTTCTTCTTTTAGTTACGTACGAGCTGTTTACAATGAATACTCGGATGTTTTACAAGACAAAAATTTACGTCAGTTGGAAGATATTATAACCAAACACTACAAGTCAAGGACAAACTTGTAAGTATCTTACTTTGTAATGTCGAATTATCTGAAAATTTCTTGTTATGCTGAACCAAGTGATAAGTTAAATTAAACTTTGGGTCAACTTTACACTAACCACTCTAGCAATAATAACCCATTGTAGCTGGTATTCTTGCGCAGTCAATGATAGTGTCACTACTTAAGAGCATGCGGCGAACACGCTGCCAACGTGAAAATAAACAAGATATTTAAAAAACAAATGCAAATCACAAATTAAATTAGGTATTGAGAGTGGAAAGCACCCTCCCCCTTCGAACAATAATATTATTCTATGTAATAGATAACATTACTAACCAGATTTTTTGAATTCTTCATAACCAATTTGTACACACACCTCCAATCAACAAATGATCGATCCGGAAACCAAGCCCATGCTCAATAAAACTGTGTCTACCTTTTTTGACAAAACACCAACTCTCTGCACACTTAACCTTGTATTCTCAAAGAACATTCTCCGTAAAGCAGAAACAAGTCAAAACATTTTACCCCAATCGTTCGTCCATTACAACGAAACAAATATTGTCCCATATCTAGGGGTACCATAGTCCAATTTTGAACGGAACATTCCCGGTGTCCCGCTGGTGTAAATTTTGTCCCGGTTTCCAGTCGTGAGAATCTTTTCAGCCCTTTTATGTGTGCTCTATCCTCATAGCAGTATTCTAAAGCATTATTCCCGGTGGGGGGACTCGGTCGAAAAAGTGTAAAACTCTTTTTCTTTTTCTAGCCCAGCCCCCCTAAATGAAATTTTTGTTGGTTTTCCTCCTTCACACCAGGCAAATGCCGGGGTGGTACCTCACATAATGGTCTCAGGCCGCTTCCTTCCTTCCCCAATCCCTTCTTCCTTCTCTTTGTTCTGATAATGTGCTCGCCAAGGGACGTCATCCCTCAAAACGTGACGGTCTAAATGGCCTTAGATGCCGAAAGCCCAGAAATCTAAATCCTAATCCTAAAGCATTATTTTTGGAATTACATAAGTCTACTGTTACATAAACAGTTACATGTGTAATTTTTATTTATAATACTTTTAAATGTTTGGTAAAGCGTGCCACATTACAGCATCAGTTCATTTATAATCTTGGAAACTAATATAGTTTTCATAAGCATAATTACTCGTGCGCCCAACAAATGAAATACAAATGAGCAATTGTATTGACTAGATACTTTGTATCGATAGAAGTGAAAATATACCTCTCACCAAAATGTTCCAGTTACCATATCATTAAATGCCGAAATATACATACGCTTCCATCTAGCTAACTCATTATAGAAAAATAACTTTCTACACGAGAATGATAAGTTTTTGCTTTAAAGTTTCAAAACATTATGAAAAATATATTGAAAGATATGAAAAATAATTAACAAGAAAACTTTCACAACATACGTTAGCTTTATCTTTTCACATTTTCAGTTGACCTGATATTTTTTAACAATATCTTTTGTGGATACAATAGTCAAATATACTTTTACATGTAAAGTGTCTAAAATTGACGTGACAATACACTTGAGTTTAGAAAATGCGAACAGATCAGGGCATTTCGGAAAATGTATGCGAACGGAAATTTTTACTCTCAAAATGCGGACATGTCCGCATAAATGCTGATATATGGTAAGTCTAGATTTACCTGCCACTAAAATGTCTCGGATTGGAATAGTAAAAATATGGTATGGTAACTCAACCCATATTCCTTGATAATTTCACAGTAGTCCCACATTTTCTGCAATTTGTGTGTAGATTAATCATGCTATCTTTCTCAAGAAACTGCAACAAAATCAGTCTCTTTATTACCTCACTGACGGAGAAAAAATCATGTAAATTTATATCACAGCCTTGGCATAACAAGACATACTAGGACACCATGAAATTAACTACTGAATGATCATAAAATGAGAAATAACCAATTTATACCACGATCTTCACATAACGAAGACATCTACGACACCCTACAAACTAATCATCACACGAATATACCACGAAACAAAAGAATCACTTGCTCAAATACAACAGCGCAATCTGTCGCACGAAATGTTTAAAAATGAGTCCTACTTTTCGATGTGCATAAAGACGAACTGGAATGTTTAATGTAAAGCAGACCCAAACTCGTTTGAAATTAGTCCTATGGTGAGAAATACCTTTCACAAAAATACCCTTGCTTGCATCTCCCAAACAGATACAAATTAAGGATAGACTAACCTGTAAACTACCTGCCAGCTGCCCTAGGCAGATTATTATGTTAATCCTAATTAATTCTTACGTTTTCATTTTGAGAGGTGTTGGATGTTTTGACAAGTTGGTAAGCCATACATGTGTTTTACTTTACACATAATGAGTCTACTTATGCCTGTATTTACGCACAGACCATAGGGGCTTGAATCCAGGGTAGCATTTTACAAAAAGAAATCGAGATTAAAGCATTGTAAGAGGAATAAAAAGGCAATCCACGAGAGAGAAATGTAATGGAGATATACTGAAAACAAAAGTGGTATCTCAGCGCGATTGAGTATTCTGGTCACGATATTATTGGCACTAGAAAGAGCTGAAGCTGTTGTCTGCCAGTGTAAAACTAGAATGTTTCATCTTTCGTCAACTTTTTAAATGCATAGAACAAATAAGAGGAGCGTAAAATGTTCTTGAGCCCAGTGACATAAGAGGCAAGAGAAATATTAAATACAGTCTTAAGTTCATCGTTCAACCCAAATTTTTAGAACTTTATTTATGTCCTTGATACAGTTAAAACCAAATATCAACAGAGCGACTTTTATACTTGATGTCGTTCTTTATACTGTAATTTAATGCTGATGTAGCGTCACATTCCTCTATAGACTATTATCAAATTAGAACTACGAGTTGTTGCTCGTATGTAGTGTAATTGTTAATTATTTTTAACGGAATTAATTTTATTATTATTGTTACCTTACTTTGATAATTTACTCATTTTTGAAGCTTGAGGGTAATAATGAGTTCAACTACCTGCGGATGAACATAACGATAGTTTAGAATTTTAACCAAATTTCAGGAAATCAGATATTTTTCAAGTGTTATGAAAACATTAAACTAGGTGAATGTGAATAAGCTATTTTTATCCCCCTCATCAAGAGGTTGGTCATTATCATGGAAAGATCAAAGTCCTTGCCTATCCTGTGTTAATTGCTTTATCTACTTAAACTTATACAGTTTATTTCTTCGTATTGAGCTACTTTTTTTTTTTCATGTCCAATTTTCAGCCTTCCTTCCTACAGTATTCTACTTCATTCTAAATTTCGAATTAAATGACTAACCATTATATTTCAAAATGTAAGAATTGTCGTTTGTTTCTTGTAATACATTTCTGTTACCTCATTTTTCTGTCCATCACGCCCAGTATCTTCTCAAGCAAAACATCTCAAATTTCTTCCATTTTATTCTTCTATGATATCCGAAATGTCCACGTTTCCAATTCATATAGTCACGGGAAAGAGCGTCTTTATTTATCATTAAACCCCTTTCGTGTACATGTTCTTTGCCTGTCCTTTCATTGCGAATATCGCTGCCGGTGTCGCGGATGGTGAATGGAAATCTGTGATGATAATGATCAATGGATGTCTTGGTCATACTGAGGTGGACGTGTATCCCTACCTACCTACTTGTGTGTGACTTCAATGCTTGTTTTGTTTATTGTATTGCGTAAAAAAATTTAAAAGCTGAAAAAGTAAAAATACCTGAATAAACCATTAAACACAATCACACCATTTGGTTTCAGTTTGGTAAGGACTCTTCTTTTGTTCATTCAGGTCTTTTTGTTTGTTTTTCGCTTGTCTTCTTCATCTTCTGGCGCCATGTATTTTGACGAGGATATGGTGGTTGGTTCATTTTCCATTCCTCTTAACTACGATGACACCACTAATTCTACGGTGAGGATTATCATGCCTATGGGATTGCTAGTGCAGTAGCGTTACTTCTCCTTATGAACATTCTTATGTGGTGTTGCCTGGACTGCACTTTTTTTTTTTCATTTAAAATCATTCATATAAACAACCTTATATGGATATAAAATCTTTAATTTCGAGTCTAGGCTTACCATCTCGTTGATCAAAAATCCGAAAATCAACTTGCACAGAGAATGTGGAAAAGACAAGTATGGCGACTCCTCTAGTCCGACATCTTGTAATTGAAGAAACATATGGTAGTAGGTCTAATATAGACTCTAACTATCCGAATAGTGTCAAAGGTTTGTTCCCTTTTGTTGTTAATAAAGTGTTCTATACAATCGGAAAGGTAAAGGACATGAAATTATGATAAAGCGCACTATTATTAGAAGCAATGAATGAAATACAGACAGACTAGCTACTAAAATTAGAGTGTATTGGACGCCATTGGACCACTTCACGTTTCAATAGAACCTCGCTGTCTACTGATTGGTGGAGTAGTATCACATCGCGATCTCGTCAATTCCACCGAAGAAAAGATCAAATCAATTATCAGCCCAACACGTTGTTGAAGTAGCTCGAATGGAATTAAGAAATCAGCTGAACTGTTTCAAATACAATTACTAATTCTTACTTAGAGTCCACCTATGCTCTTGGAGATTATGAAGGTTGTTTATTATCGCCTCAAACTTCAACGATATGCACCAAGACCTCTTTGCTGCTTTGAATACCAGCATTTCGGGAACACCAGCACGCCGTGTTTTGCAACGGCTGCTATTTGTGAGAATTCTGGTCAGAGAAGTCATTGTATATTGTCCTGTAAAGCGATCAAACCCAATTTTGTTAACTAAAGGAGTAATCAGTGTAATTGATCAGGGACTGCCCAGCTTTTCAACGAGAAGCGTACCCGAAGTCTTGAAGTTATGGGAAGGATTTCCATTGCCAGTTCTAAGCGTCGCCTAAAAGAAAGCATTTCAACCTCACTTACCGTTCCACTTGCCTTCGTTACCGCCACTTCTTGGAAGTATGTTACAACCCAGATATCTGACGTTTCCACACAAACTGAGCTTTCTTCATCTTAGGGTTATAAACGCAAAGCACCAGTTGTTTCTTAATGTAACGAAACTTACAAAACATCACGTGTTATTCGAAGCAGTGCTCTCAAACTAACGCACTTCATCGTCACTCGTCATATATTGCTGGCATCAAATCAAATAAGCAAATACGTTGTCGTCTTAACGACCTTATCCTCTCTCAGAGGAAATCAAAATCCCCGTCTGTTTCGAAACCACTTTCAATTTCACTGAAATCTAATATGGTGGAGAACAAACTGATGAATAGTGAGTTGACGGTAATTGGATCACTCATTCTTCTCAACTATAGCAGTCTCCCTCACTTCTCTACTGGCCGCAGCACTGTTGATGATAGAGATGTGATTAAATATTATCTTCTCTATCTCATTCCATGCCTTTTCATCAAAGTCTGTGTTCAGATATTAACCACATAGAACTGTTGCCGTTAAAATTATATAGAACTCCAGGAAAATTCGCTAAAATTACGAACTAAAATTGGTATATATGGACTAGAATGTACGGTGCGGTAGACAACGCAAAAATCGAGGTGGACTTCGATTAGTGCTCACTGACGAGGTGAAGATTTTCTAGCAACGGACGGTTGAAGCACAGAGAGAGTAAGTCGTTGGCCGCCATAGTTACTACGAAGTTTGTGGGTTCTGTTTATACCTTATGAGAGATAAGGTACAAAAGAAGATACTTACAAGAGAGTAAATTTTAAGCCAGGTTGCTTATCACCATACCAATACCGACCGTCATTACAAAGGTAGAATACAACATCTTCATGTAAATAAGTGATTCCCACCAGTCATATATTATGTCGAAATTTGTAGATGTCCAGAGTTTGTTAACGCAGAAACATTTGAATTCAACATTGAAACTTGAACTTACTAATAAAAAGGAGCTCTAAAAACCACAACGCAAAATAAACACAAAGCCACAGTCAGAAATTCTCTTTTCCTTTTTCCTTTTTAGTTTTCTAGTTTTCTTAGTCCAGTGGTCAAAGTGTAATGTTGTTGGTTCATCAAGTCCCAGATCGAACGCACTACAATGGTCAAATCCTATTTTAAACGTAGATCTCGTCCTATATCCTGTCGTTGGTGAAATAGAACGTAAATATAAATCAATCATTTGTTTCATTTCGCCTTACCGTATCTCATCTGTTCTATTTTGGAGGGTATTATCCAAAAAGGGACCGAAATACTGTCAAAACAACATATAAAAAACGTAAAATATTGCAATTTAATTACCATGTTATTTCTTTTACATTTTTAAAAAAATCAAATGCTGGAAAATTTAATTACTGAATTTGATAAAATATACTAAATACATTTAATTTTGTGTTAACGGAAGCAATAGGTTTTAGGTCGTTGCATTCACGCAAACCGTTACGAAATGGAGTCCCAAATGTTTTCCAGTCAACCACCCAAACTGATTTTCCCTCTGTGCGATTTAGCAGAAAGCTGGAGGTTCTCGCAGATACTTAGCGGTCAACTTGTCTGCTACATGTGACGTCTTGCATCTCCTCAACGCTCTTCCACTCCTTGCGTTGACACATAGTATAGTTGGTTGCCCTGCTATAGCGATATACTTGAACGATTTTTTTATCTATTAAAAGGTGCTGGTGCTTTGAACTAAAACACAGAGCAAGCATATCGTGAAAGCAAGAAAAATATTTTAAAGTTTATTTTGAGGAATATCCATAATAAACGACGGTTTAATTATTTGTTTATCGGCGGTAAACGTGCTAACATTAAGAAATCGTCACTGCTGGTTACAAAATTATTTTGAGGTGTTACCTGGTTTAATATATATTTGGGAAGCTGACTGGAAACATCCATTTTTTGGAGAGATACTACAGGCACATAAATTACAGCATTAACCATACTCTGTGTAGAATGTGGAGACAAAGGTCATGTCGGCAAACCTCATGGTGGTCCGCGAGCAACCGTGAGGGTATTCGAACTCGTCACTGCCCACTTGCTATGTTTAATCTCAATGCCAATAATTACCAATCGTTTCTTATTCTGCGTGCTTGTACCCGTTATCTTGTTAAATTCTCAAAGTTCCAAAGCTAGGAAGACTATATCTCGTTTCTCAGTACGTATTTCTACTGTGTGGCATCGAGTTCAATTAATCAATGGCCATTATACTACTAACAGTAGATGAAGTTCTAGAGTATAACTCCACAGAGATAACCAACATTTTGATTAGATATATTTCTTCTATCTTTGACTCTGCAGACTATTCTGTAAATCTTAATCGATTTCGTATTCCTACCAAAAGGAATCCGTTAATTTTCGTAACGCTAATATTGAGAATCGTTTACTGTTCCATTTTTTCTCTCTCTTTTTGATTACTGTCTACTTTACGTGATTAGCCCAATATTTTGTTAGAGCTTGACCGTTTATCTTACGATATGTTATGCAACGTCTCGCGCGATAGTCAGCTCGCATTGTTGCAGCAGTTTAATCGTATCTGGTAGGAGGAGACTTTTCAACCTTAATGACGTGAAGCTCTACTGTCGCCTTCAATCCTCTGATCCAAGCTCTTCCCTGCGATCTACTGTATGTTGACGATCTAGTTTTTTTTTTTTTTTTTTTTTTTTTTTTTTTTTTTAATCGCCGCTAAGGAACTCCCTGCGATATTCTTTGACAGCTTTAAATGAGATTAATACTTTCTTGTTTGCTGGTTGAAAGATTTGGGCGTTCTGTCTTCTGGTGAAAAATATTATGTGTGGTCTCCTGCTGCCAACGAACTTGCCTTGTAGACACAGACTTGTATCTTAGTAACTCCCCTTTCTTTTGTTGATATAATCAGTTTTATGAATTTGGTCTTTGATCGCCGCTTAACATGAGCATCACATCTTCGTAATCTCAAGTGCCGGTACCCTTATCTCCGAGGTATGAATTTGCTTCGTGTATCTACCGCACTTGAAGTAGGAATCATATTGTTCTGTTGAGAATATATTATAGTCGAATCCGGTTTAAGTTAAACTATAGTTGTATTACTTACTTATTGGCTCATTCCACATTTAAGAAGCATCTTGATACTTGAGAAATTGGCTAGGTATTGGTGCTCATCGCACCAGCTCTGTTGCTATCATTTATGTAGAAACTAATGAACCATCGTTAGCCTATGGTCATGAAATATTTCTGCTAAATGATAAAGATCATGTTTGTTGCTGCTCCTTTCTTTTGGACGGTGTCCAAGTTTATGACCGTAATGAATACGTCCTCATGCTGTAAGCCCTTGGTATGTTCATACTTACGGGAGCTCGTATTAAGTGTCAAGATAAAGTGATCCTGGCGCTCTTGCGTATGACACTCTGATTTCGTAGGTACCTGTTTAGTTTAAGGCCAATCGTCCATATTTTGAAGATTAATGTCCTGTTGAGTATTCATCACACTCTTGTAGAATGTCCTGAATACTGATACCTCAGAGAAGGTTTAGGACTGACTAATAATATTTGTCAGGTTTTCGGGGAAATCGTCTTTTTAATAGTCGTATTTTCGCTTTTATTCATGTGGTTGAAATAGTTAGCGTTCTCTCTGGGTTTTCTTTTCAGGTTTTGTCTGATCTGTTATATTGTTACTACTATTTTAGTAGTTTTCTTGTTATATTTTTATTTTGATATTTATTAATTTAACTTTATCATGACATCTGTTTTAATTTTGTAAATCTTTTTTTTTTTTCCTACAGTTTCTCGAGCTTAAGTTAAATTTAAACTTTTTGAGAAGTCCAATGTTTCATCACTGTTCTATTTTGGGAGTTCTTTTATGAAAATCATTATTTGATCATTGTCATTTCCGTGATGGGTAAAAATTACTTCGACACTGACGTTCTCATTCAACGTACAATTAATCAATCAATAAATCAATGGAATACTAATAAATATTGAATTAATCTTTTCGAACGTTTAACACAGTCCAGCAAAACAAATGGCAGGGTGGTACTTTTAACATTTGGACTTCTGTAGATATCCTTTTAAAGTAATTTTGTATTGAGGCAGTTCCAGATACAAGACAATTGTGAGAGCATTTTATACTGGGAATAAAACAAAACATGGGGAGAAACTTTGAAGTCAATTATTATGGGCTGTACTTAAAGGTAACCCCTAAAAATAATATTGCAGTATTGAGGGAAAAAACGTGGAAAATTTGAGTTAGGATTGCTGACTTTGGGATTCAATTACGAGGTATGAACGTAACATTTTACTAACATCTCTTGGCTAATTTTTTTTTTAGGGGAATTTATAATGTTCATTTTCAATATAAAGACTATATGAGGATGGAATTACTTTCGCGTGAGATCCGAATCATATGTATTCTGCCGAGAACAGACTCCAGGCAGTAGTAGCTCTTGAGAGAAGTCGCTTCGGTAAAGGTTTTAAATGTATCACTACAAATTAACAAGGGACCATTCCGATTTGGTGAATTCAATTGCTGAAAATGATTGCTAGCACTGGTTTCCAGCACCAAAAGAAACAGAGAAAAGAGGGTATTTAGTGGCAGACCTATACAGAGTGGGAGATAAATAAGGGCAAAGTGCGAAGATAGAATGTTGAAAATGTCTAGAAATACCATGTTAATTTTGAAATGAGTAGAGGGATTGAGGTCAAACGTTGGATATGGGGAATACATGTAAAGCTCCACTGAATACGCGTAATGTGAATCATGAGGGACATGTGAAAAGCTACCATGTTGGACTTAGCGCAAGAAGAATGTATGGGAAAGGGATCATGTCACATATGGCTCTTGATGGACACCGTCTATTGAAATCAGACTGTGCAAGAGAAAAGTGAAATGCGATATTGTTCCTATGTGGTTAAAAATGGTAATCAATTAGTTACATCTGTAACAGGAGGCTGAGTTGACTTGATTTTGAGTTTAACGTCTCTTTTCAGCAGCGAGGCTATATGAGACGTGGACCTACTGATTAACGTGGAATCCGAACCACATGAGCTTATGCCGGTAATCGAACCCGGCCAAAGGCGCGTACGCTAACCGCTTAGCCACGGATGAGCTCTGTAACAGGAGGCGTTCCACGCTATGTCAAAGTGTCAATACTGTCGTAAAGGTGACGTGAATGAGGAACTAGAGACCCTGTAGTACGATCCATTAGCACGTTGTATGCACGAGGGGTAGAAAGAGATATAATCGGAACATCAAGAAGAATGTTTGCAACGTGTAACGGAATGAGAAGTAGTTCCACTGGATGAATGCCGGCGTGGTACCTTGCACCAAGACACCTGTTTCATACAGGGTTCTGATATATTAATGACCCCCTCCTACAAACCTTGCCGGTTGTGACACTGATGACTCTTCTTTTAACCAGTTACATACAATTGGCAGTTAAAACACTGTTCACATTACATCTATTCAGTGGAGCTCAACATGCATTCCTCATACCCAACATTTGACCTCAATCTCTCTACTCGTTTCAAAATTAACAAGACATTTCTAGACATTTTCTACGTTTTATCTTCGCACTTTGCCCTCATTTATCTCTCACTCTGTATACGGTCTGCCACTAAATACCCTCTTTTTCTCTGTTTCTTTTGGTACTGAATTCAGTGCTAGCAATCACTTTCAGTAATTGATTTCACCAATTTGGAATGGTCCCTTGTAAGGAAAGAAAGACGTATACAATAATTAGTGAAGTACATAAACTTTCTTCGTTTTGCTTATAACTCTAAATTAGAAATTTTTGCCTATGCGACTTCCTTAAAGAGCTACAACTGAACCAGAAGTATCACATGAGAGAATAAACGAAACATTAAGCCTAAGGTAGCACATTTCGTTTATTTCCATGGATCTTCATTTCTCCTCCAGTGTATATTTTGTGTGATAGCCTGAAGATAATTCCTATAGATGTTGAACATTTTTACGATTCAACGTTCTTTCATTATTACACATCGAGCAATGTTTTGTATTTTTTCTTAAAGTAACAAAAAATGTAGAAATTCTTCCAAGAGGGGCTTAATAAAGTTGGAATTGCGGACTGCATTTAGCTTACATTGTTATATTTCTTATCATTTTGCAGCCTACTTAAACTAACCCTCTATTCCATATGAGTTGTTAAGAGCGCTCGTTGAAATCTCCCAATATGCCAAAGGAATCTTTTGTGGAAACTAGAAACCATGCTCTAAGTTTCAAACACTCAACAGGATATCAAAAGCATATACTGTACAGGTTTAGGAAGATCAAACTTCAGTTTAACTAGTTATAACGAGATCTGATGGTCTGTCTGAGTGAAGTTGCAAATGAAGACCTGCTCTTTAGTTAGAATTGTGATGGCTTATGCTTTACAATATAAGTATTCCAAAATTCTACCTATACACTCTCCTAAATTACTTTTCCCAAAGTTAAGACCCGCTTAAATTGATTTCGCATATCTGAAAATAAGCTTCCATCAAAATGTATGAAAATTGACAGAACCGTTTTCATAAATTGGCAAAGTTAAATTTATGCATAACTAAACATATTTTTCTACATATCCCAATGAGTTTCTGAAGGCTAAAACCTAATTGTTTTTTCCCTTCCGAAAAATGTGTTACAAATGCCTTTATATGTTCTTTTTATCTCAAAATCGTGGCCTAGTTATCTTGTATCTTGTCTAGTCTTGTGTCTAGTTAGATGGGATTTTATCAAATTTGAAGAAAATTATTACATACGCTTCTAAATGGTAATGAAAAATTCTCAACTATGCAACTAATTTAATTTTCAATATTTGAGACCTCATTAAATCAATTCCTCGTATGTTGGAAACTTTTTTGTACCAAATTCCATGAAAAGCATGACTGTCCTGAAAATAATGTACAAGAGTAACTATATGAGTTTCTACATATTCGAAACCTAGCTAAACTGTTTTCTCATCCGCCGAAAACGAGTGTTTTAGACAAAATTCCTGAAAAAAGTCCGAATCGTCTGGCAGTTGTAATTAAGATGCCTTCGAAATTAAATTTCCTATAGGTGTCCCTTAATTTGTCGCTAAGATAAAACCTGGCTAAATCGGTTTTTCATACCGCCAAATAAAGTACTTTCATCAAAATTTAATGAAAATTATCAGAGACACTTTCAAGTTAAAACTTACGATCAAATAAGAATTACTCGTTTCACACAATAGGGAGATAATGAAACTTCAGACTTCAATATACTGCAATAATGCTAATAGGAAGAAAAGTAAATTATTACGTAATACTGCTGAAAGTGCTCTATGATATCCTACACCCACTTCCTCTTTTCTTCCCAGAGATCTCATTAAAAGAAAGCGTCTGGAAAGGATTAACAATAAAGGCCGCCAATTAAAGACGATTGCTCCTAGAAGCACTTTAAAGCCAAAAAAGCCATTGAAACAACAACTGTCGCCAATAGCATCGGAGAAAGTAATAAAAATAACAGAACTTTCAGATCCAGAAGATAAATTGTCCACAGAAAAATCTTTAGCGCACAAGTCAATAGAAAAGTCTTCAACACATAAGTCAATTGACCCTGCAAAAAGTCAGGGTAGTAATGATCAAGATTTGCAAAATAGTGACAATGAATCAGGTGTGCAATTATGGAAACATTATTTCAGCAGAATTTTGAACACCTTAGGCCCGTCAATTCAAACCTTATTGACCAGTGAAGATAGAAGCTTGGAAAGAAACGCCCAGCAGCCTGTTAATTCTTCTTCAGAACAACCAAAACACAATTTGACTAAAGAAGAAACAGTGCAAACATTAAGTAAGGAAGAGAGCGATTCAACGAAATTTCACAAATCTCCTGTTCGGGGAGAAGATCCAAAAATGTATTTATCTAAAACGAAAGAAGAACAAGTAAACAGTGTAAAAAATCAGCAGACGGAACGATCGAAGTCTCCAAGATCTCCTGTCAGAGTCAGATGTGTTCCTCGCATTGATCAGAAGAGCATCAATGATATTCGTCATGAAAAAAGTGCTAGATTAAGTCCTACAGGATCACGAAGATCTAACAGTCCAGGTACGAAAGAAATAGCAACGTACGAAAACAATATTAAGCAACATCAACATAAATGTTCGCATATGTGCAAATCAGATGATCGTATAAAAAGTTCAAATCGTGTCAAGCGTATATGGCCAGTGAAACAACACAGAGAAAGAAATGGTAAACGTGATCAGTTACGAAATATACCCGGGAACATGTACGCTCGTATACATGACAAAAGAGGGACAGGACAGAACCAAAGTTTTATTCGAGATAATTGTCCCAGAGAAGAATTCAGTTGGATTCTCTCGTTTCCTCCAGGACTTCAAAGCGATGACAGTGTCGACACCTTTGTGTCAGCTCTTGGAGATCCCTTGTACTTAGCCAGAGTATCACCTCCTTCTAGTGATACAGACATAGCAGAAGCGTTTAAAGAATGTTACAGTAACATTAATTGTAGTTCATCATCACCCATTAATAAAGAAACGGAAGAAGGTGTCAAACCATACAAGAAAGAAAAGCGTATACAAAAAGCAACTTCTCGAAAAGAACACCATAAAAATAATTCGCTAAGTTTGAAGAAGAACATGGAAAAGGAAGAACAAGCTTCATCTCCTACTAATTCAATCGAAAAGAAACCGGAGAACGAATCAGAACCAAAGAACTTGCAAAGTGATACAACAAAAGATAAAGTTGTTGAGTCGTCAAAGACAACAAAGAAAAAACGTGGAACAAAGAGAAAGTTAGAAGGAAAGCAGGACAAAGCAGGGGAAACACCCGTGAAGAAGCAATCAGATGAGTTGTTGAGAAAGCGCTCTATAGGAATACAAATGTCAAATATTGGGGTTCAGTCACTAGCATCAAAAGAGGTAAACACAAGCAATACTATTTTATGCATTCACATGGAAAAAGATAAAAAGACACAAAATAATAGTGAAAGTTTCGAAATGGATAATAAAATATTAGGTGATGATAAAACTGAAAATAATAATAATTTTTATTCAAAAGAATCTGAAACGAGAAAACTTAACCATAGTAAAAGAAGAAAACATCACAAGACAATAAATAATAAAAATACTTCGAAAACTGTCAATGATTTGACGTCTGCATTGAAATATTCGGAATCACCTATAACTAGTAAAGTTTGTGAAGATTCTACAGTCAGATGGGAAGATGAAATAATTGAACATGAAGGAATGAAGTATCGCCAAACAAAAAGGAATGACCAAGTAGTAAAATGTAGTCATGATGAAAAGATTGAACTGAATGCTAAATATAATGAGGAAATATCATATAGTGATTCCGCTGGCGTATTTAGCGCCCTAAAGCCTCAAACACATAGCGAAATGGAATTTGCGAGAATGTTATCGTACGGTTATTTGCAGGCAAAAAAGATACACAAAATTCTTCAGCAATCTCGAAGGAAGATGAAAAAGGATATTGTTTACACAATTGCTGAGAAACCTAGCACACATGCAGAAAACGGAGTAAAAGCTAGCATATCTGAAGAAGTTAACGAAATTATTAGAGCAGCAACCGAAAATGCGCAATTTCGAATCCGTGACAAAGTGCGAAATCTCACTCTCGAACTAAAAGACTTACTATCTGATGATGATAATGCTGGGATTATGCCTTCAAGGAAAACCGTAGTCTACTCTTTAAATCAATATAAGGAATTCACCACAAAGGATTCCAAAAAAAATAAAAACAATTTACAGACTAAAATTAGCTCCAAATCAAATGAAAATAAAACAAATTTTCAAGATACAAAAGAACATGAAGAATCTTCCGCAAATATCAATAGTTCCTCACAGGTATCCGAAATTAAGCAAGAAGTAGCTGCTACTGAAGAAAAGCTTTCTACAAAAGAGAACGATAATTTCGAAGTGAACGAAATGTGTGATAAAAGATCAGGAGACTATGTCATAACTAAAGACGAACAGAACAGCTCTATGGAACGAAAATCTAGCATACGACAAACTGAAGCAGGAGAAAATGTCCTTCCAGATGCTTCCAATAGTATAGAAGCAAACACGAAAGACGAGAACGTCAATATAAAAGAAATTCCGAATATAGAACCAGCTAAAGAAGGAGAAAACAGTATTCAAGGAACACCAGATGAGGTTAGAATGGAAAAAGAGAATGATGAAACACAAAGCAACGAAAAGAAAGAAGCTAATTCTATAGAAGAAACTCAAAAAATATCAAATACGGAAAGAGAATTGCTTAGTAAGGATGATATTTCTGCTAAGAAAAAGAGTAATAAGTCAGTCAGTTTCACTAGTTTCTCTGTAACAAGGACCGAAAGAAATTTGGCAGGAAGGCCCGAACGAAAAGATCTCTTTGCATATGCAAAACAATCTAGAAAGAAACTGTTTGAAGAACTTGAAAAGAAAGTCGATACTATAGTTCATGATATGAGTTCTACAGGATCTAAGATTCATGGGTTTGAGCACAAACTAGAACATATGAAAGATGACATACTATCAAAAATAGATAGTGCAACATCAATACGCCAGAGCAGTATAGTTTCAACACAAATAATAACAGAAGATGAAGAACTGGAAGAAATTGACCAAAATTCCACAAGCATTACTAGTAGAATTAGACAACATCTAAGACGTATCTCACAAATTAGAATGGAAAGGGAATTGATAGACGAGCCAAGCATTCGAGCTTCAAATAAACCAAGGATAGAAACATTTGAAGATAAACGTTTGGAAGACTTAAGAAAGCGAATCAGAGAAGTTGAACATACTCTAACACGAGCAAGTAGGAAACTTTCGTCAATGAACATATTTCCAATGAATTTCAGATTGCGCAGCACTTGACCACAAAAACAAAGAAGTTCTTTAACGTTATTGTTAGTAATTCTGTCTTAAAAGAGTTTTGTCTGAATACAAGGAAAGAAATATGATCTTTTGGTATTTTCTTATACTTTTTTCTTATGGGCGGGCGTCTTTCATATGTTAACATTGAGAGGAGACAGCAGAGAATGAATGACTTTGTTTGGCTAAAATTTAATGTTTGTCGTATTTTGTTGTTACATCTTTACAATAGTGATTTACTAAAATACCAAAGTTAAAACTGGCGCTGTGAATGTTTGTCACCATCAGTGCCATTTTGATCTCACAATTGATTTGTACTTGTATTAAAAAAAAATGTAAAATTCGACAACCTATCAACCAGCGTCAAATAACACCATGACACCAGTTGAGGATTAAATGAAGTGTACATAAAATCTTTCAGTTTTATATCCCACAGTTACGCCGTTTAGGCTAAAGGAGACGGTGATGATGAGAATGAATGGGATATTGGAATGAAGAAATTGGGAAGAAACGGGAGAACTCTGAGAAAACCCATGCACGGTGTTTGTCCACCACCTCGAGGACTAAATGAAATATATAAACGTGTACATGGTTGCTAAAATAGATAACAGAATCAGGTTTATAGTTTCATAAATTGTGACGATTACACCATCGATAAATTTGGACAAATCTAATTACGATACGTAACCTTTTGCGCTCTTATGTCGGCGAATAATCCTGAGATCCCGAAATTTCCTGGCCAAAAGAATGTTGAAATAGAAGTTTTAGTTTTATAGTATAATTTTAGGGGAAGGGGGAATATTAAGGACTATTTCTACGGTAGAAAAAGAGAGAGTAAAGGGTTAACTTACTTAATAGTAAATTTGACTTATCTCTTTACTTCGTTATTATTGTTAACTGGATCAAAAAGTGTTTCGCGACAATCTTTGTACAATAAATCTACTGTATCTGCTACATTTCCAAAGTCTACAGAGTCCAGGAATTCACATATTTGGGACAACTCTTTCATTCATTTTTTTGTAAGTCTGTTGAAAGATCCTATTACATCTTATTATTCACGAAATTATCTCAACAATTTTCATTAAGCGTGATACAATTTGGTTATAGTACTGAATGGTTTGCTTAGAATGTTCAGTACGAATAACTTTTAAATATGTAGTAACAGATTCAAGAGGGTTTTGTATTAGGATAATGTTAACCAACCACAGCAACTTGAAAGTTCTCTTCAGTTTCGGAAAGTTCCAGTACAATTTCATACTTAGCAGAGAATTTCTCGAATTTTGATGACTAGGCTTACAACAGTGTTGTAAGACAAAGTGGATTTACTCCAGTAATAATCTTTTGGTACTCCTACATAATGAATAATTTCGTCCTATATATATATCCCGTATTGAATTTTTCCAGTAACAGCAGAAACTTTGTGGCAAACTTCCCTATGTCACTAAATGAAGACAATGAGCATCATAATATACAAATGATTCTAACGATTGTTTACTTTTAATTACTGATTGTACATATCCAGTAGCAAAAATAATTGGACAATGTAAACTCGCGAATGATGAGTTATCAACAATTTCCCAACGAAAATATACGGAATACCTTACAATAAGTAAACAAAAACTTCCAGCATTTGCCGTCCTATAAAAATTACACAGACTTTACCAGTGGGACAAATAAATTTCCTAACAATAGACCTATACTTTTCTTTTTATTTTTTTGTTTAAATTCTGCGAATCAACCGATAATGCAGTATTGAATTATTCATATTAATTGAGTATAGATGGATAATAAAATAGATTTTTAAAAAATCGCACGAAACAATGAATTAACTTGTTTTGGAGAAAAAAGGACACCTGGGGTTTTGAACCATTTTAAAGGGGAAGAGCACGTAAATCTGACACTGCCCTGGCTAAACCGAGATGGGAGTCCTACCTACGTATGTAGGTTTAGATTCCGATCCAGCGATTAGTTCAACTACCCAATGGTAAACTATATATTGCCCTCATAATTTTTGTCATTGGGGAGAATTGTTGGTTATATGGGTACGTCATCAAAACGTATGGTGAAAGGCCATGTCTAAGATCCTATAGAGCTTATCGAGTTTTTAAACAGTTTATCGTCTCAGTTATTTTAAAAGCCAGAACGTTAATCGTGAAAAGTAAAATATTAATCCATTCAGTAGTAAAGTTGATATGGTTTGCAAACAGAATTAGCATGATCCATGCATTTTTGTTTTTCCCCTTGCTTTTATACTATATTTAAGAATAATATCATTAGTCACTGGCCTCCAATTTTTTTCTGTACTAAATCAACTTCAGGAATTAAATGACGCCTCAAATAGCATTAAAGATTAATGTATTTTTCAGGACTGCCCTTAGTATTTAGACACATGAAGACTTTCCCGCTTTATAAGATTTTTTTTTAATGCATACGCCCATATTTTATTATATACATATGTTTCAATTTATTTTTATTTATTTGGCATATTAATGGCACAGATTCCACCCACGCTTGTTGTATCATCTAACAGTAGATTTCCAAGCTGTAGATGTCACAGAGAAAGGAAACCCACGTAGATATCATAAATACATATTTGTGTACAGGATGCTCGTCCTCCCAAGGGCTTGGGTGCAAACCTCCAAATTTATCATTTCCCCCCCAAATTCGCCTTTCTTCGGTTTGATTGTACCATTTTCAATGAAAAATTGTGTCTTCCAAGCATTCTCAAGGGAGCAACTTGCGTCCTAAATCCCGCCTGTGGCATCTCTACCTAGGTAACTGCCCTTGTATAATGTAATTTAAGATGCTCTTGCTGATTAACCTGTATTTTACAACATATGTTTGATACTGCAGAATTTTAATCGCAAATCTCTTTAACCGATCTTTTGTAATGTCTGTTCTCTCAAATTATGTATTGTTCTTGATCCTGCATCGTTTGTCGCCTAATCATTTGTCTCATACAGTTATGAAAGATGAATGATAAGATTTGTGGCCGTCATTTTAGGCGAAAAACAGGATCCTCGTTACGTCTAAAATGGCGGTCAATAAAAAAATTCACAGAAGTTTAAGTAGTGGGATATTACGAGAGAAGATTCTTTACTATCTGAAGAATTTAGAAACTGAAATATATATTTATCTATCTATCTATATAATTGATATTGATATATTAAGCTATGGTGAATATTTTTTATTTTGTGGAAAAAGTTCAATTTTTATCATTTTATCAGCAAAACTAAAGGAAAATGAGAAAAAACTTGTTTTTTTTTTAGAATGAACTTTATTTTATTACCCAAAATATAATGTAAAATAAATTATCGATTAAATTAAATATGCATTAAAAGTAAACAAGTACAGGTAAGTTAAGCATCCAATTCGTATGAAAATAAACTAATTTCATTGTTTTTAAGCCTGTCCTTTAAAATACCAAGTCGATCATTCACTCGATACCACTTCTTTTTTCTGAGCTACACTCCGATGATCTAATACTCATTAGAATCTCGTTCTGTGTTTGATCATGCTTCACTTCTTCAATAAATTAGTACATGTTTGGATGATGTCTGGAGAATCGTCTGTTCCACTTGCACTATTCGCCACCCTTCCACTTTATTCGTTGTCCTGTCTTTTGTATTTTCGTATAATTATTGTGCCTTCAAAAGTCCTATCCTGAATGTGGTTGCGTAAACTCGAGATATACAATGAAATAAAGTTTATGCTTCATATAAAATCGAAGCTCTCAATCCATACATGCTGTATCTACTTCTACTTCTCTCCTAAAGTCTTTGGGGAATTTAGTTTAGTTTTATAATACAGCAGAAATATGTTATCTTTAGTAATAAAAATAATGTGTGTATGTGTGTATCTGTTTGTTGATAGCTTTTTGCATAGAAAGGAATGACCTAAAGCCACCAAATTTTTCACAGAGATAATTTTTTTTACCAGATCTAATCGCCTATGAAGCTTGCTTTTTTTAAAAAAAGTCAGCACGGGGGAAAATTGTGGATTAAGGGAGATTATAAATCCCCCGAGACACTGAATATTAGAGTCAAATTTATATAGTTTTCGGGGTCGCTGAGATGTACGTAACATTTTCCCGATGCCACTCAAGTTTAACTTTATCCCAGATTATTATGGTGGGTTGGGGAAACGGTGTAAAAAAATATTATATCCAAAAATACCTATATTAGTGTTAAATTCATAGTTTATGGGGTCGCCAAGATAACGCTCTCAACTCGTTAAAGTCCAACTTCATCTCCCATCGTCATAGGAGATTGGAGGACGTGAAAAATAACATATTCGAAATGACCGATATTAGTATCAAATCCATAGTTTTCAATATCACTAAGTTAGTTGGTGACAGTCCTAGTAACACTTGAGTTCAACTTTAGGCAAGAAGGACATGGCAGTTGTTCCGGGCATTGATAGATACATCGCTGAAGGCGTTGACCTTTGGTATTTATTTATTTCATTCATATTGACAGGGACAACCCCAAAGGCGTTACTCTTCATTTTTATATATTTCACCGATATTGACAAGGATAACGCCAAAGGCGTTGCTCTTTGTTATTTGTATATTTCACTGAAATTGACACGGACAACGCCGAATGCGTTTCTTTTTCGTATAGATTTATTTCGCTTGTTTTTTTATCTTCAAATATGATATACTGCATAAACCTTATCTTCCTCGTCCGATGAAAGGTATTTCAGCTAGTACAGAATAATGCAGTACAATAATAATTATAAAACAGTAAATCAGTCAATATGAAAGAAATATTAAAAGAAATAAACACAATATAAAAACAAATGATAAGATACACCATATGTATATAATTAATGAAATCCTATATTTATACAAGCACAAGTTGGTTTGTGTTTTTAAGTTGATTTCGTGTTTTATGCAATGTAGTTTTCATGTCAAGCAGTATCTTCCCTCATAATGACAAGGTAAGGAAACAGGTATATAGTTCCTTTGAAACTTTGTTTTCGTTATTTCTAAACATGACAGAGTTGCAACACTGAACAGTTACTTTTGCACAGCAATACAATATGGATGCATGATCAGACTCGGTGGGGGAAACTACGTCGAAAATGTGTAACAGCGTTTTTTAGGCCAGTCATCCTGAATGTGGTTTTCCCGGATTTTCCGCATCCACACTAGGCAAATGCCGTGATGATACCTATATAAGTCCCAGGCCACTTCCTTCCTTCCTTATTCTTTTCTTCCTCCCCAATTTCCTGTACAATATGCTCACCGAGGGACGTAATTCTTCATATGTAAAAGGTTAATATGGCCATAGATGCCGAAAGTCCAGAAATATAATTCCTAATCATAACCCTATATATTTATTGGCTTGAAAAAAAAGTCGTTCAAACGTTGAATTGTTCAAACCGAGATTTACGTAAGAATTTAATCCTTTTCCATAAAAAATAAAATTAAATAAAAAATAAAAAACAAATTAATTTAAAAATATATATATTTGGTATTTCATAAATTATAATACAGATATAAACCTAAAACTTTCTCAGTTTTAACATTAAACAAAAATTTTAATCAGGACATCATCAATGTGAAAAAAAAAACACTTTTAAATTCATATAAATAGCTGTCTATTCGTATAATAATCATAGAGATAAAGACTGTGTGTCTGTTAGATATTGTGATCATCTATTAATTTCTCTATATCCTCATTACTAACCTCTAATTCCATAACTGTTCCCAAAGGTATAACTTCATTCGAATTCCGAATCCACTTTTATCATTCGAACTGAGGAACGTTCTAAGTTAGAAATATCCGAATTACGAGACAACACTGTATTGTGAAAATAAAATAAAGTTTGAAATTTAATCATACAGAAAGAAGTTGTAGAGTCTATCTATAGTAGATTTAATGATTTAAGAATCTCTAATTTCGTTTTCGATTAGTTATTTGTAAAATAAAATGAGAAAGTTAATACTATAGAATACTATAATTATAGAATTTATAGAATTTATAGAATATTATAGAATTTCTTACCCTTTTCTAAAACTATACACTGAACTTGTTTTAAAATCGACAATTCTAAGGGATTGTGTGTTGAGTTTGGTATTGTACTCATTTATTAATTTTATTTATTTGTGATAGGGAAAATGTACAAACTTAAACATTGGATAGGTATGTTCTGATGTCAAATTGTAACTTTTTTTCTTTTATTATACATTTATATTATGTTTATAAGTAAGCGCCCTAGAAAGCCAATGTATCGTAAGCGACACACAAACCTGAACTTATGACCGATATATTCTATGTATTGTTACATTTACTACATCAAGGAAAAAAATTCTATTGAGCGTATTCATATGCGTTAAGCACTCAAATAAAAATATAACATATTTTATGAAATAATGAAACAGTTGATGTTTAAACTCAACACTCATCAATACAATCTCACTTATCATTTCTAAACATTCATCTATTATTTTAGATCGTTGTATTTGTCCTTTTACTTTACTTTTATAGGTAATTTGTTATAAAATTTCTGGTATATAGAAAATATCCGTAAATAATACCAGATCATAGTTAACACAAATGTGGATTAATTTCTAGTTTCGTTCGATTTGTTTAGAAAATTCCCTATACTAACTCCTAACTTTCTCATCTAAGTTTCTTATCATATTTGTTTTGACGTGTTTAGTTCTATTCAACATCCAATAGACACTAGCAGTAGCGTATTAAGGGAGGACTTCCGGCCTTAAGCCCCATCCCGAAATCTTATTTACTATTTTAAAGTAAATGAAATAGCTTGCAGAATTTTCACATTTTCAGGAAAAGTTAGCAAAGCACCTTCGAAACAAAATCGTAAATACGCCACTGGATAGTAGTATAATTTGGTTCTATACATTAGCATGCAAAAGCTCTGCAGTCCGGATATTTCGGAAGTTCGTTTTCGATATTTTGGCTTTCTAGGTGTAATTGGTCCTCATACACCTCACACCTTATCTGGTCGGTTGATTAAATAAAAAGAAAGAAAGAAAATAACAAGAAATCAGTTTCTGTAGCACATGAGCAAGCGTAACGTGAGAAAACAAGACACTCGAAATAAAAACTTTGGGGTCACTAGAGAAGTTCACAGCAATTCCAACTAGATGTCGCTTACGCTTCTTTGGCTTTCTGGAGACAACTCGTATCACTTCACTTCTGCATGGTTACAAACTAGCCTTTTTCTTTCTTTTCTCAGAGATATTGCAAAAGTAAATAGTCCTAAATCATCGAGAAAGGAAAGAGCTCCAAGTTCTGCTCGACTTGAAACTAGTTCAAATCAATTAAATAGTTCTACATCTGGTAATATACCTAATACTACTACTGTCGTCAAAACATCAACACAGAAGAAAACGAAGAAAATTGAGAAATCTGGAAAAAGTAACAAAACAGAAGAGATAAATAAAACTAAACAAATGAGCAGAGTTGGTAAGAATATAGTGGATACAATTGAAAACATTTCAATAATTAAAGCAGCAAGAGACTTACAAAGTAAAGCTGAGGAGACTAAAACTTATCAAAATGTCAGCCCTACGAAGTCTGAAAACAAGGCCGAACAGTCTCTAACTGCTAGTAAAACTGAAGCTAACAAGTCTGTTCAATCTGTAACTGCTTCTAAAATTGAAAGCAATAAAACTGGCCAATTTTCAACTAGTATTAGAAGCGAAGCTAATAAACGTGGCCAATCTGTAACTAATACGAAAATTGAAAGTAATAAACGTGGCCAATCAGTAACGTGTTTAAGAACTGAAGGGAACAAAATTTGTCAAACTGCGGTTAGGCAAGTGAAAGTCAAAAATGAGGAATCAAAAATAGCAGGGACTGTTGTGAATCTCGTGAATCATGAAGATAAAAATTCTGAAAAACTCAATGATAAAGAAGATAGCCAAAATGGAACATCAAGCTGGAAAAATTACCTAATTCAAACGTTAGATCTTTTAGGTGTTCAAAGTGAGATTCTTTCAAAAGAAGAAAAAGGTTTAGCAGATGCAGCTGTACAAGTAGCAATACTCGATGTTTCACAAGTCCAAGATGTTAAGCCAAATGAATTTGTAACAGACCAAACTAAAGAGAGCACACTTGATGGTTCAACATATCAAGCAGCAGCTCAGGAAGTTACGAATCTATCAAGGTATTCGAAACCCAAGATTAACAACGAATATGTAACATTAACACAAGGTAAATCTCAGACAGCTCCAAATTCAAAGGTATTCGTCAAGAAGCATACGAACAAAACAACTGTAACAAATGACAAATACCAATCACATAAGGAACAGGCTTCAAACAAAAGTAAAACAAAGGTAACACAAGGCCAGAAAAAATCTGTTACAAAGGAAACAAGTGAACGCGAAATAGCGATATTGACAGATACATTCGATGAGGGGGAAGAGATTGAAATAAGAGAAACCAATTTGGAAGCTATTGATCCACAGGGAAAGATCGTCAAAACCTCTGAGAAGAGACAAAATGAAACCACCACAATGAGAGTGAGCACACAAAACAGTAAGAAGCGCTTGCCAACAAATGCAAGCCAGTTCTCCATTATTACGAAACTTAAAAAGGAAACCACTTTCATCAAACCAAAGCCGGATTACAAACATGTAAAATTTCAACTTCCTTTCGATCAAACTAAACGAAAGTCTGATGATTCAGAGCGAACTTTAACACCGGGAAATTCTCGAGCAGCATCAAATTCAAAGTTTTCTTCCGTCAAGAAACATACAAACAAAACAGCTGTAACAAATGGAAAGCACCAATCACGTAAGGGTCAGGCTTCAAGTAAAAGTAAAATAATGTTAACACAAAGAATAGATAATAATAATGTACTTGCAGAGAAAAAATCTATTACAAAGGGTACAAGTGCACGTGCAATTGCTGCATTGACATATACGTACGATGAAGGGAAAGAGATAGTAATAAAAGAAACCAATCTGGAAACTGTTTGCCCACAGGAAAAGATTATCAAAACCTCTGAGAAGAGACATAGCGGAACCATCAAACCAAACAAAAGCACAAAAAATGGTAAAACTATAAAAAGTCAATCTCTCATATCCTTTTCTCGCCGAAAGTCGCCTCGTAGTAAACAACACACTGTTTCGAAAAGAAAACAGAATTCGTCTAAAAATAAAAAGAAAGAAGAAAGTGCCATCGTGGAGAAGCAAGATTCAGATATTAAAGAGAACATTATGAAGGAAATTGCTATACTAGAAGCGCAATTTGCTGAAATATCTCAAAGTGAAATACAACAATATGCTACACGTATCCTTAGCATTACTGATTTGGCAAATGAAATCATAATGAAACTAGGCGAAAGTCAATTATCTCAAGGTGAATTGCAAGAAAATCAGATTTTAGCAAAAACGGAAAAAGATGACAAGGTTGCAACACAGAATACAGGAGTGAAAAATAGGCCATCTAGTTGCTCTCCAGTATGTCGTACACCAGACACAAAACATCAGAGATCAATTAGTGCTTCGTTACCACATCATACTCAAAGCTTGAAAAAGCCTACTAATTCAAAATTATGTCTTTCCCATGACAAGAAACAGACGAGAACAAATAGCACTTCTGTTGAACGTCATACAAAGGAAACAAAAGAGAAAAGAGATAATGACTCTCCGACTCATTATATTGGTGATACGAATGAACAACGAACAGATTGTGACTCTGTAATAACGTATACAGAGGATGTGAAAGAGTTATTTTTAGATAGCAACCTTTTACCAAGTCCTATTGAGGAAGAAAGCGCCCAACCAACAAAAACTTCTTGTCCAACAAATCAAACACAGAAAACAAAGCAAGCAGAAAAGAACACATCTTTTGTACAGAAAACACAAAGCAAAAAACAACAAAAAACTAGTATTCCTTCCCCAATACGAGCAGAGAAATCTGTTACTTCCTCTGAACGGAGTACTCAAAACCCATACCATAAATTAGATAATTCTTCTTCCGAAAACAATCTGCAAATCAAACAACAGGAAACAGTTATTTCTTCTCCAGTTACTCCAGTGAGCCATAAGGAGCGAGAGAGAGAAATTGCTCCTGAATGTCGTTCGCAAAGCACAAAACGTCGGAAATCAGCTACTTCTTCCCAAGAACGCCATGTGAAGGGAAAAAAATATCTTAGATCAACATCCTCCTCAGAATGTATTAAACAAGATCGAGAACGTAAGACATCAGTTATTTCTATTGCTGAACATCATTTGCAAAATACACATCAGGGCTCAAGTGTTTCTCTTACAGGAGAGACAAAGCAGCAGCAAATATTAGTTTCTTCTTCTCCAGAATGCCTCAGGCAGGACACTCGACCCAAGAGGTCTGTTTCTCCTTCAAAACGCAAAACCACATCATCTAAGACATCAGCTATTTCTTCCGAGCAACGCACACAGAATAGAGAAGGTGAAAAATCTGTAACTTCTTCTCAAGAAAGATCTACGCCTTTTCTAGAGCCTCATGCACAAAAAACACAATATCAAAAATTAGTTACCCCTTCAGAATACCATACACAGAACGTCAAACAGGAAGAAATGTACAATGGTGTTTCTTTAGATGTCAAAGAAAAAAATAAAACTAGTTCTGGAATGTTACAAACGGAGAGTGATGGAAGTGTTGACAACTTCTTTTCTGCATTGGAAATATCTGTTAGTCTTACTCAAATTGCAAATTATATAAGAAATTCTATGGGCTATGAGTGTGAAGTAGAGAAAGAACATGCTTATCCTCAATTAAAGACCACAAGAACAACATATAGTTTAGCGGAAAATCTTGCAAAGAACATAAATAGTGAAACAACGATATATCATGCACCGATGCAAAGAAAACAAATTACCGATATTATGCAAATAACGAGTAAAGAGCGTATGATAGGCACTGATGCTTCGATGCAAAAAAGACAGTCACAACATATAAATGCAAAGAATAGTAAAGTAAGTGATGCACAAACACTTAGAACAAAGAGAAAGAGAGTTCGAAGAGAATGGGGAAAGCCAACAACAGTTATAATCAATCCAAGTGTCTCTATAGAAGCAGTACAGGCTTTTCCCACAGATCCTGTAGTTGATACCGTGATAAATGATGGCAATGTATTAAAACAAGATCAAGAAATATCACAACAAGGTAGGATTGCATTAGAAGGTAACATGATTACAAAAACACTAAGCTCTGGAGCTTTAACAAATTATGAAACAGACAAGAATACTGCAAAGAAAGACGAAGCCAAAGAAAACGAAATGCGTCCTGTTAAATTTACTGACTCTCTAGAAATGAAAAGAGATGACAGATATAATGAAATCCAGAAGTTGAAAGAAATTCGTAAATCAATTGGAAATGAAAGAAAAGCATATATTATTGATGAGGATCTTCTGTACGAACTAGAACAAGAAAGAAAAAGACGTAGTCAGAAATTACAGATAGCACCAGAAGCAATGCAGAGATCGAGCTTAGTAGCGGTTTGTCTTGTGCCAACAAAGCGTACGATAAAAGTACGAAAATCGAATTCTCAGAATTCTAAAGATGGAATAGAAACAGAAAGACCTTTTACTGTACCAGATGATGATATAAGAAAACCATGTAAAACTATAAAAAAAGAAGTGCTCTCGGATGCAATATTACAATACATTGGTGCAAAGAGCCTAACTTTTATTACCGATCGACTCAGAGAATTAGGTAAATACAAAGGTGAAACTGAAAAGCTACTTAAAATTGCAGATAATGAAAGTAAAACATCGTTTAATTGGCAAGTAGAGTATATTCCTGTCATAAAAAAGTCAGGCTCGAATTTTGTTGTATTTCCATTAACAGAAAACCTGAGTACTAGTCGTAAACGTGATGCACTAGGACACAGAGGAGTGGAACCAATGGAATCGAAGTTGACAGATCTCTCCATACGAAGCAGCTGCACGGAAGAAACAATCCGCGGCAATTTGAAATATAGATCGTTTTACGAAACGTTAGATACTTTACGCGTTAATAAAGGTATTGATGAGACAACTTGGAAGAAAATTAAACAGCTTGATTTTAAAAGCGAAGAAGGCAGCGAGGACGACACAGAAACTCTTGATTCAAGAAGTGATATTAGTAACGAAGAAGAATTTGGAAAAGTGTTATCATATGGGTACACCCAAGCTAAAGCAATTCATGAGGCATTGGTGAATTCAGAAAATATAATACAAAGGGAAATTGCTTCCATAATTACAAAGAAAGTTGGAAATGAACTGGCACCTAGTGTATCACAGGAAGTGAACAAGATTATTAAAAAGGCCACAATAATGGCTGAGAATCAGATACGTGGGAGAGTGCGTAGTGTTACAAGGCGTCTAAAATGCATTATGTCCATGGAAAGTGTGGATGAATTAAATGATCCACTAAGTTACACTAATGCTGTGACAAGGCAAGAGGATAACGCACAAAATAGTATAAATAAACTGTTTAGTAACTCACTTGTCGAATCTAAATCTAGCATAAAGGAGGATGATCAGCCTTGTAGCACTGAATCCCCTATGGTGCTTAAACCAATTAAAAGTTTAGGTGCAATTGAAGTAGACAAGAGTGATTATGACGTTTACTCCACGGAGAAGCAAGAACTCATTGTTGATTCTAGCCTCAAACCTGAGTCCGAGAACACGACAGGAGATCCTTTAAAAGATGATCATAAAGTAATTTCTATCAGAAACCCTAGTCACTCAAATCAAAAAAAGTATGAAACTTCAGCTGTTCGTCCTTCAAAACTAGAACAACGAACTAGTAGCTTTTACACAGGACATGCACATGCCAACCACTCTCGGTCAAGTCGAGAGAAAATTGGTCTTCGCCCAAGCCATGGAAAAGGAAGCACTGTTAGTATGCGTTCAAATCAGGAACACCGACGCACTTCTAGTTTCCGCTTGAGACCAGACAAAAAATCTTCAAGCAGCTTGTACGCGAACCAGCAACAGCAGCGTACACATTTAAGGAAAGAAAGTGTGCATGTACGTGACTCTTCTTCAAGACAAGAACAGGTATGTTCTAGGAAATCCCGTTCAAGGCAAGAGAGTGAAAGAAACATTCCTTACAGTCTAAGAAGAAAACAAATACGTATTCCAGGTTCACAATCAAAAGAAGCTCGTAATATTGATTCACAGTCAAGTAACGATGTGAAACGTGCCACTAACTCATACTCTAAACATGCACAAATCTCTCCTACTTCATCTTCCTCTAGGCAGCAAGTTTTATGTGTCAACTCTAAAAACAAAGTACAGTCTCCAATTTCCAGTATTAAAAATCTCAGTTCCAAAACTATACTGGCGGTAGATTCAAAACTTAAAGAAGATACTACAACTAACGCCATACAAAATATTTCCGAGAGGCGAAATAAAATAGGTTCTTCTGATTCGGAAAACCAATTTAATAAAAATGAGACAATAAGAGCTGAAAGCGCCACTATTTCAAGTGAAAAACAGGAAAGTAATGTTTGTAATTTATTCAACAATTCTAAGACGTTCTTAAATATGAATCAAAAGGGAACTGAGACATCGATGGCAATTTTAGGAAACAGTTTACGTTCGAAAGAGGAGAGTAAAAAAGTATTTGAGAAAAAAGTAAACACTCTTGTACAGGAAATGAATCTGACAGAAAATAGAATTTTAGGTTTTAAAGAACGTTTAGAAAATATGATAGACAAAATACAATTCCAACTTGAAAATTCGTCTTTAAATAGAACTGAGAATGAAAACAATTCTGGAAACGATCCAGCTAGTGATTGGCGTTCCTCTGGTTTAGAAGAAAGAGTTGCAAAGCTATCGCAACAAATTACTCAGTTGGAAAATACCACAGAATTATTTGAAGAACCTTTCAGATTTGGAAACGATGAATTAGAAGAGAGTCTTGAATTTCCTAATAAAATAAGAATGGTTATGGAGAAAGAGAAACTTCATGAAATGAAAGACAAGATAAGACATGTTGAAACAGTTCTTTCTAACAGGTTAGGGACTTGACAGTATGAAGAAATAAATTATGAGTTTCGAACCATAAAAATATATTTCGTGCATGTGAAAAACTCCTAGTAGTTGTGAATTGTATGGTTAGTACATATTATTTTAGAAGAGATTATTAATGAATAGAACAAATGAAATGTAAGATATTATTTATACAATTTTGTATGAGCCAGGTTCTGGATGAAACATAGGAATTCATAAAACGCAAGTTTTCTTTTCCTCTTGACTAAATATGGTAATTTACATTAATAAAATATTAACAATTATTACAAAAGTAAGAAGTTTTGTAGATTTCTCGTCCTGTATTCTCTTGAAAACTTAAAACCATCGGCGTCTCTAGCATGTAAAAATTAAGTAGGACGTTTAGACCCAACAAAGTTTATGACAAAATCATGAGGTTAATGAGAAAATACTTGAGCTACCGAGATCAGGTTTCTTCCATCACTGGTAGATCGCTTACTACATCAGTATTTAGAATTTCTATGTACTGTGATTTTGAGAAAGGAAGTAGGAATTATATCATTAATACTATCCATTAATTTTATATTTCTCCATCTTCCTTATTTTCTTTCTATCGTATCATCTACCACATCACTCAAAGTAATATTTCTTTCCCAGCGATAGCCTAACGTCTTTTTAATTATTTCATATTCTATTCTTCTATTCTTTTAATCTTGACACTCTTTATTGGTTTATCATTCCAATCACCTAAGTTTTACATTAGTTCAACATACCAAATTTGTAGAACTCACATACAATGTTTATTTTTATTTATTAATTAATTTTTTCCTCTTTTCGAAAATACCCATATTTCTGTTCCGTATAATTTAATATTCACCAGCCAGGTAAATACTGTTGTAGTTTGCAACGTTTCGAGGGCTGACATTGTTCTCATCTTCAGGCAAATATGATGGGCCAATAGAGTGCGTGGAATATATACTTTATGTGCTTGAGATTGGACTCTTTTGATTGGTGGTTGAAATGGTAGCTTCTGATTGGTACTTGAAATGGCGGATATGATTGGTCAACAACCAGCATCCCAATATTAAATTTACCATGGAAGCTGAACAAGAAAGTCGTCTCCCATTTCGTGACATCATGGTATACAGAAGACCGGATGGCAGCCTAGGCCATAGAGTATATAAGAAACCAGCGCATCTAGATTTACTGCACGCTAACAGTTTCCATCACAAAGCTCAACGGCTTGGGATTCTCAACACTTTAGCACATACAGCATTTTCCATTTCCGACAAGGATTGCCTAACAGGGGAACTTGATCACCTTCGCACCACCATGGTCCAGAATGGATACTCAATGAGAAATATCAATATGGCCCTGAAAAGAGCCAAAACAAAGGATATTAACAATAAGAAAAAAAGTACAGAAGAAGCTACAAATGAAGAACGGAAGAACACAATCTGTCTCCCTTACACCGACAACACTTGAAAAGCTTAGCAGACTATTCGCCAAGTGCAACATCAGAACAATACATAAACCTCCAGCAAAAATTAAAAAAAAAAATACTTACTGCAACCAGCCAAATACGATCTGGGCTTTCGAACACCTAGGATTTACCGCATTTCATGTGAATGTGGCAAGGCATATATTAGACAAACAGGAAAGACCATTGAAGCCAAATGCAAAGAACACAACAATTACATCAGATTGAACCAATCAGAAAAGTCCAGGCTGCCCAACACTGTATCAATCAGAAACATAAGATTTTATTCACAGATACTAAAATAATAGCAAACTGCTCCAGAGTTTGGAATAGGAGAGTAAAAGAAGTTGTTGCAATCACGCAAGAAAGAAACGAACCTTAACAGAGACACAGAATTCCAACTGAGTCAAACATGGATACCAATCACACCCCGCCATTTCAAGTACCAATCAGAAGCCGCCACTTCAACCACCAATCAGAAGAGTCCAACGCACTCTATTCCCCCATCATATTTGCCTGAAGATAAGGCCAATGTCAGTCCTCGAAGCGTTGCAAAATTCAACAGTATTTACCTGGCTTCTAACCCGAGAAGACTTGTTTAGTTTCCGAATGTGTTTGAGTATAACATTGATAGTATCTCATATTGTATATAGCAAATCCATACATGACTGAGTTATATGCTATTTCCTAGTATAATGTCGTCATCCAAATTCACTTGCGACGATGAACTGAATAGTATAAAGATACGTTTGCATTTTTTTTTTTTTTTTTTGCATATTGATTATGTAAAAAAAAAGAAAAAGAAAAGAAAAGGAAAAAGAAAAAAATAATCTGGGCGATGGTGAAAATAAGCGAAAAGTATGTTTATATTGTGGTAGCTATGATTATAAAATTTTAAAGAAAGTGATGAGTTTTTGCATTTTTTTTTTCGAGCGCCGATAGGAAAGAGGAAAGTTTGGTGATCGTGAAAACAATCGAATTCGAGATTTCAACGGATCTACACGTTTCATGGCTCCTACAAACTGAAAAAAGTGAATTTTGGATATTAGTTCATCTGTTCGTCCGCTTGTCCCGATCTCAATGTGCTCACACGCCTAGAGGCCCATAACATTCAACCTATCGGAACCAAATGTTAAAACTTAATGTTTTTATAAGATTCTCTAGAGACGTTTTCCGAATTTTCTTCATATATCCAAAATTAAGGGTATTTTACTAAAGGGTAAAAATAAAAATAATTGCGATTATCTCGAAAACAACTCAATCGATTTTGTTTCTATTTCATATATCAATATTTTATTACCACCTCATTGTGTAGTATAAGTCGTTTCTCAGGTAAAAATATAGAAGCGGTACTTTGCTTTTGTGGATGTTTTTCGTGGGCGATTTTCTCAAAAACCACTCAGGCAGCTCTGTTCATATTTCATAAATAAATATCGACGAGAGTTTACGAGTGTAATATTTTCCCTTAAAGAGTAATATTTGCCATCATTTGTAGTAAATAAAAATAGAAATACCATATTAAAGAGGATAGTGACAATTGGAGAAGTTACAAAGCTGTTTCGAACAGGAGGATATAATTCTCCAACTTAAACCAAACGCCGTCAGTTTGAGGTTTGAGGATTCGGCTGAGAAGAGCGTGTACTAAGATCAGACGGTATATCCTCTTGGGATCTTTGAGCTGCGAACAAGATTTCTTGTAGATATGAAATGAAAATGGTAGAAAGAATTCTTCGAGAAAGAGAGACTGGTTTTCGGTTAGGGAAAGATAGAAAATTCAGATTTTGTAGAAGTCATACTTTGGCCATACGCTTCAGCTATATCGGTATCTCGTCGCTTCCAAGTTTCAATGATGATTTCGTCGACTAGATAATAAGTGTATCTGCCAGGAATCAAACTAAATCTCCCCAGAGCCTCAGTAATAATGCCGGAATTCCGCCTTCCAGCTCAGTTAATTCGATAAAGAATGAATCTAACAGGTCCTAGCCTCAACAGAGAATTGCCCAGTCTGAAAGCAGGATTCATCTGGGCTCGATGGACAGTGGTTTTATCAAGAAATGGCGAACACGTGAGATTAAGTGAGTGAGGAAAGTGAAGTTATGGATGGTCTTTCAAATTATTCATGATTATAACAGTGTATTACATAAAGTTACATAAAAGAGAAAAAAAGAATGAATCAACATAAAACACATTAGTGTCTGTAGTTCCCAAATGAAGAAAGTTCATTGTTCACCTCAATGTTATTGTACATAGGAATTAACATACAGAGAAAAAGCAAAGAGAACAGTTGAGTTTTCTGTCCTTATTGGTTCTGATCAATGATTAATCAATAGACAAGGTTAGATCACTATCAATAGATAATGTTCACAGTAACTAATAAAACCAAACAAAAATACACTCTTTCCGTGTTATAGTTCTCTGGTAATTGATTATTGTTAATACATGATAGCCAATTAATATTCAATCAGTTCATAAATATGAGTCACAGATTAACATATATTTATAATATATAGCCTTTCACTAGGCTCCTATGGGTATCTTAGTAAACCACCTCACCCCTTTTACTTTATTTTTTCTGATAAAACATCTAAAAACGCTAAAACACATGTTTAACTATTTTAAGTAAGTATAAATACCAACTTCCATGTCGCTAATTTTAGGAGATTGCGAAATATGAATATCATATTATGAGCCTCTCCCTTCCTCTTCCTACTCACTTTTCTTCCCTTCCAGGTAAAATATTTAAAGAAACGCTGAAACATGTGTCCTGATTAATTTAAATCAAAGGTCAAAATACCAAATTTCATGTCTCTAACCATCAAGAGATTCCGAGATATAGACATCTTATAATAACAATTGCAATTTCTACTTCTTTTTGCTTCTAGTCCAGTTTCTGTCCTTCTAGGTAAAATATATAATAAAGAATCGCTCAAATATATGTCGAATTATCTCTAATGATAAATCTATATATAAAATTTCATGTCTCTAATCTTGAAAGATTCTGAGGTACGGACATCCTAATATAATAACTGTCACCCCCTATTCTCCCTTTCTCGTCAAATTTTCAAAATTCTTTCTTTAGTGATACCTTATTACACAAATCTTATGCGCAGTCCAAATTTGAAGTTTCTAGCATAAGCAGTTTAACCTGTTATAGAAATAGACTCAGTTTCGGTCTTATTTCAATATTCTTTTTGCTTCATGCTACTTAATGTGATATTCGAATACAACTTATTTTGTTTATTATTAATTATTTCTTCATTAGAACAAATTTATTTTAATGTATAAAACTAACGTTTTTTTATTTAAAAAAATAGACAGATGTATTACACCAAAAATAAGTTAAAGTTTGCATTTTTACGCAACACATAACAAATTAAAGAATTGAAATACTCATCAATGGCGCTGTAATTCTGTCGCAGAAAGAATTAAAAAAACAATTGATAAGTACTTCTGTCCTTTTATATCACATCGAGTTATAAAACGAATAGTACGATCATGAAAGTTATGGGAGAATTGTCGCTTAGCTTTTAAGATGTTTTCACTTACATCTACAATTAACGTATACATATACTTGCATCAAAGACTTACAAAATGTAAATAAATAAATAGCCCCTGTTTGGTTCATTTTCATATATAAATGAGAGAACAGTTTTAGAGAGAAAAGTTGATGGTTAAGTTTTTCGAATAAAATTACACTCGTTACACTTCTGCGACTTAAAATAAGGTGGTTTTGTATTACACAAGGAAACAATGCTAGTATTTATAATCTTATTTAGAAAGTATTAAAAGGTAAACGTTCATGAGATCCATATAAGTGATAATGTGTTGCTGTTTGGATTTGTTTGTTCTACAGTAATGTTCACATATAACAGTAACAACCATTAAAAAAAAAAAAAAAAAAAAAAAAAGGAAAACTACAATTCAATTCTCTGTCAGTCCAGAAATTATTTTGTATCTCAAGGTGAGATATCGCTAAGAGCTAAAAAAGATTACAAGAGAAAAAAAGAGTAAACATATAGCAGATATATAGTAATGATATCTCAACAACCGTAATGATGCTAGTTCCATGGAAACACTATGTTTATATACTTATAATACTGAGAATATCCATACAAATGTATGATAATCAATCTGCGTCTCTTCAGCTATGTATCATTTATAAAATAACTAGCATCGATTATCTGCTTAGCTGGGTTAAAATACAAATTTCAAATGCACAAATTCTTATCAAATGTGTTTGGCACCCGTAAAATATGCTGTTTTTGTTTTTAGTGGATGAATTTAAGAGGCATCGAAAGTATCACTATTCATCTCAGAGACATCGAAAACTATGGACTCGACACTAATATCGGTCATTTTCGATCATTTTTATATACTTCCCCCTCCTCCAAGTTGTAGAACTGAATTTGGATTTAAACAGCATCGGAAGTGTCACTGTTCACCTCAGCGGTCTCGAAAACTATGAACTCTACATTAATATCGGTCATTTTCGATCATTTTTAAATATTTCTCCCTCCCCTAAGTTGCACATTCAAAGTGAAATGATAAAAACCATCCCAGGGCCGAACCTCACCTATATTGAAAACTTGACCGAGTTCGGTCGGGTAGTACATATATACCCCTCCCCTAAGTTCTCCCGTTAAAGTGAATACATAAAAATCATCCCAGGCCGTACCTCATCTATGTTGAAAATTTGATCGAGATCAGTTGGGTGGTCCAAGATATTAAGTCACAAATACAGTTACTTTCGGTTTTATAATATAGACTAGCATCGATTAGCCACTTCGCCGAGTTAAAATAAAAAATTTAAATACACAACTCCTCATCTCATGCGTTTGCTATCGGTGAAATGTACTGTTTTTGTTTTTAGTGGCATTAATTTAAATAGTATCAGAAATGTTAGTGTTCATCTCAGAGATCCCGCAAAGTATGGATTAGACACTAATATCGGTGATTTTCGATCGTTTTTAAATATTTACTTCTCCCTCTTTCCTAAGTTACACCCGTCAAAGTGATATGATAAATAATATCCCAGGTCCGAACCTCATCTATGTCGAAAATTTGATCGAGATCGAACGGATGGTTCAAGAGTTATTAAGTTACAAACAAAGTCACTTTAATTTTTATAATATAGTTTTTATTTTTGATTTGATTAGAAGAATTTGTAATACTTCTTATTATGCTTATTCTTTGGAGCAAATTAGACCTATATTTACAATTGTACAAAATGGTATAGAACAGGCAATACGTATAACAGATAAAATACGTAGAACATCACTGAACAAATTCAACGTTCTAAATTAATTGTCAAAACTATCTCAATGTTTCACTTAATGCAATTAGGTTCCATGAGAAGGATTAAAAGAGAGTTCACAGATTCCCCTTTAACTTTTCAATGATTTATACCGAATACATTGCAATGTATCCTGAAAGACATTACCCGAAGGAGTCAAACTGAGCTAGATTAAATATTGTGATGTTTTATTTAATTTGTTTACATAGGTCAACTTGTTATTCTTAAGTTAAAAATAATACATCCTTTGCAAATAAAGGAAACTTTCACTGTCATAATACTAGATATAGGGAAAATCTCCACATTCAAAATCACCATACAGCATTGTTTCAAAACGGTCCCATATACTTAGGTCCAACATTATATAAGAACCTCTCTAAAGATATTCTGAACATTGAGTCAATGAATATATTTAAATCAGTTACAAAGAAGTATCTATGGAGAATTGTTTTTATTTAGTAGATGAATACCTGTCTGTCAAATGCGGCTTGTAGATTGTATAGTGTAATTTTGTCTTACATAACTCCATAGCGTTATTGTTTTTTAGTATATATGTAATAACTATTTCTTCGTATCTCATTTATTCGAGCGTGTCCGATTCATTCGCTCGTCTTGCTTCGAGCTTCATGTATGATTTATGGATGAAAATGAAATGAAATGATTGGATGTAGTATCCACAGGATACACTCCGATTAATATTGTTTGATTCGAAAGTTTATCAAAGTATTTCACAGTTCTCAGGAATTTATGCATAATATTCACATTATTCCATCTACCTGATTCACCCGACCAGCAAACAAATAATGCCTCATAGTAATATTGGGACTATGTAATATTCGTTCGTAGAAAGAAAAATATATATAATATTCTTATATGAAATAATTAAAATTGTGAAACATTTTCTCCTATCGTATATTTAAAATAGTACTATCTGTAATTTGCTTAACAAATCTGTTGTAAAATGTTTTACATATAAATAATAATTCAGAGAATGTTCTAAATTTCCTATTATTTTTATTTTATTAAATATTACGTTGTATTATCCTTATACAAAATAAAACAAATTTGTAGTGTCAACCATAACTTTCCAATACTTTATGTATATTGCTGGCCTTTACACAATATGGAAGAAATGTTATTTAAAATATTGTATGTGCCACATGGAAATGACCCAGTAAGATACAGGTCTAATGGGGTAATATCTGGGGGAATACGGAGGAAGAGAATTAAAATATCATGTCCAACTATCTCCAATGTCCAATAATGCATGTACAATAATGCATGTACAGGGTAAGTCAAAAAACCCTTACCAGGTAAAGGAAAGCAAGTGTAGTTAGTCAGAATTGATAATTGTTAGACCCAGGGGGAACCTTTATGGTACGTCTCACGTGAACGGCCACCATATTATATATATATATATATATATATATATATATATATATATATATATATATATATATATATATATAATTGCCTTTAAGTGATCCCACAGATAAACGTCCAATTGTGATAAATCAGGTGATCTGACAGGCCATTCCACAGGCCACGTCAACCAATTCATAGACCACAAAAGTTGTTCATCCAAATACTGACGAATCTACAGTCTATAACGAGGTGGTATCCTATCATGTTGATAAAATAAGGGAAAGTTGCCATCCAGGACACTGAGAGAAGAATGAGTTGTTCTAACATGTCCAAGTAACGCTCTGCAGTTAAGGTGCCAGGGATATCAAATAGGCCAATGATATATGTCCCCTAGATCCCTGCTCACACCGTGTATAAAATTTGCATTGTAAAGTTGGGTTCCGTTGCAATTGTTCCATTGCCCACTCACAAAATTGCACTCTCCGATCTGGGCCATCCTCAGAAAGATGTTGCTGCAGCTACAGCTTGTAAGGATGCCACTTATGCGTCTGTAACACTCTTCAAGTGGAGGTTTCGCTGACGTGAAATCTCAGTGATAATAATCTATGTGTGCTGCTCTGTGGAGACTTAACAAACGAAGAGAGCACTGCCGTAGCTGTGCCTTCGTCAGTGGAAATTCTGGGTCTACCTGATTGTGGGCTATCCTCGAATGTACCTGTCTCTTCGAACTTGGTTAGTAACTGTGTCACTGCAACGTGAAAAACTGGAGCACGATTAGAACGCTTTTCATTAAAATCACGAGCTACAGCACATGCACTTCTACCACCCCACATTTTGACGATCTCGCTGCGGTCAGTTTCGGCTAATGACATGGTTCAACACCAGGAAACAAGAGATAAATTTGAGTTTCATGTAATTATAACTTCAAAGTATTACAGTTATCTCAAATCTGATTACGCCATTGAGTTTTCTTAAAATTCTAGCTTTGTGTCATATATCACATGACTCCTTCACATTTAAACCTTTGTAATGTACCATTACAGTCAAGGTAATGAAATTTTTGTTTGGGGGGACCCAATACTTTTCGAATGTACCGCATATTGTAAATTTTCCAACGTATAATTTTCGGTCTATGTATTAATTTCATTTGTTCTTTATTCAAATCAAAATTAATGTGGAAGCTTCGGAATAATCTAGGAAGAATTACATTTCGGGGAATAATTTCTTTATTTATATATTATTTCATTATAAACTCTGTATATGGGCATTTCAAATGGATGAGTATTGAAATTATACATCTTAATGCGATACAAAAACATAGGTCAGTAATTGGACAGGATTTTCTGAATTTGTCCACCAATCTGATATTTGGCAGAATAATTTAAACCCCCTTCGTCCCTCTGAGATGACCATATCCTCCCAAAATCCGGTTTCATCCAGCTTTTACTATTTGTCACTCGCTTTGTATTTTCCGCCGCCAAAATTCTTTGCTCTGATTGGAACTATATTTCTGACGCCTTAGTATTATGATGCGTCTTCCTTCAGTTATTTACTTGGGACGAGCTTGAAGCCAGACCACACTAATTCCACTCTCAAAAATTTTGGATTTTGAACGGAAAAAGCAGTATTATCAAGGTAAAAAGTTGTTTTAGTTAAGGAATAAATAGTGGGGAAGTATCTGAGAGTCTCAACTGAGCGAAATTTCACTCTAAAACAGTCAGAAAATCGGTGAGATATGGAATCTCAAGTCAAGGACGCCATGTTTACATCAACAAGTTGCTGTGCACAGGAGTGAAACAATAGTGTCTTGGTAATCTGGGGTCGTGAGCTCCCCAGATTAAGATAAAGTGATTTAAAACATTTAGGATATACCTTTTACCCTTTGGAATTCATTTAGGGTACGATAGCCTGTCCACGTATAGTTCTATATGTGTACTAGTATATGTGATTTTTTAACATGGCCGTAGGTGTAGGTTTCTTTGTAGTAGAATTAATTACCATTAGATCAGTTAAGTTAGCATAGGGACGCTCATTTATTCCTAAATTGACAAAAGCTTCCAACGAAAATGAGTTTAAAAAATCAAAAAGGGTTCTTTTCCCCTCAGGAGAGGGACCTATCTTTCTTTTCCTTAATAGTTTTAATATGTCCCTCCCAGGCATTAATATGCGTCTGTAATTGAAAAAAAATGAATTAGTTTGATAGAAAGGCCATTCGGCTCTGACTATTTCTTTCCTTTTCAGTTCCCGAGCCGATTTAGAATGGGGTAATGTTAGTGATTTGTTTGATTTACATATAGTTAGTTTGTGTGATAATATGGATTAATATGTCTAGTGATATGCGTTGGCATGTGTAACTTTTTTTAGTTGATGTCTGATATAGCATGTATATGTGTGATTTAGTATGGTAGCAGTGATGCGTGTGTGTGCATGTAAAATTAATCTATTTAAGGACAGTGTATTGTTGTTGGATTATTCTCTTTTGGACGGATCAAATAAATAAATTAGTCCATAATGCAAATTTATGGTAATTCCACAGTGCTATTCCATAGCATACTACTTATAGTTAACCGATAATAGAATACAAAGTAGTAGTGCAAAGTTTGTTTTCATACTACCAACGCCATCTCGTGTCAGGCGAAGAACTACTCACCATTAGTGTTTTGTTCCTCCGAGACTTAAGAATCTAGTCAACTCGAAAATTACCCTTTTTTGTATTTATTGATGCATAAATATTAGTTCTGGTCCATATGACTAATGGACCAACAAATTAATTATAAATTACATTATAAATTAGCTTCTCTGAAAAGCATATTTTGTACAATATGTAGTTTCATAATTAAATGATTAATAAAAATAAACTTCGCGTTTATCCTTAAACTAAAGTTTGACTATATAACACTATTCTGTCGTCAGACTGCAGTTTCAAATTCTCTCTCTTCGTTACGTTCTGTGAACGATCTCATTGTTGTCGTTTTTTAAAAATATAATTGCATTTAGTTAAGAGGATAGTCAATGATATTGAATTCTCATTGTATATAAAAATAATATGAAGCCGTGGAGAGTAAATATATTTTGGTTTGTATTGAAAGAATCTAGTATTAGTACATACAAATTCTCGCGTATTGATCAGTGTACTGTAGTTCATGTAGTGGCTTGTTGATTTTAATATATATGTAATGAGACTGCTTTGAACAGTCTAGGGCAGAATGATGGAATAGGGTGCCTATAAAGGAATTTATGTTATAAATGAGAATAAATATAAACAATAAAGATAGTGATTTTATATATATAGTGAGTGTGAATAAAAAGTAGGACACCCGTGTATATATGAGCCTAGTTGTAGTTTTTGCCACAAAGTATTGCTTGTATTTATATATATAAAAATAAATGTTTCGTGCACTGACCATTACGTCAGAATTTTGTGTGAAGATAGTGTGTCGTGTGAAAATGACGGATTGTATTTTCACTTCGTGGCTCGACATTTAATAGTAAGCGTACATACTAACTGCTCATCTGGTCTGACGATGCGAATAGTGGTAATGTAGCAAATGATTCCGGATAGTTTTCAAGTAATTACAGAACAGAATAATCGTTTCTCCACATAGTATAGTTTAAATATATGCGTTCAGCTTACATTTGCGATACTACTCTGCAACTTTGAAATTTTTCCCACGTCACCTGATTAAGCCAAGTTCATTATTGTTCGCAGAGGTGCCGAAGTGGATAGTATTGAATAATATAATAAATTTATTACAGTAGAATCTCGTATTTCCGTACCAAGATGTCGATCCTTCCCTCCTTAAATATTTTCTTTTGATTAGTTTTTTAACCCAGGTAGTGATTAAAATTAAAAGACACCTCAACATGTAGCAAATCTTGCGGATTGGGAGCTACTAGTAAGATTTGGCAGACAACTTACTAGTACGAAATTTATTTTTTGGCAAATCTCTGTTAGATTTATTTCTATTTATTGATTTTATTCTAGTTTTCCATACTTTACTCGTAACTCTTCTCAGTTTCTGAGGGGTCGGATAATTTTTTTTATTTATAAATTCTAAATTAGAGACAACACTGACCTTCCAGTAGGGCCGGAGTCTTCAATGGCGATGACCGGATACGGTGGGTAGTGGGATTTCCATAAAGCCCTTATCTTTATGAAAATCCCATTGTGGGCGCGGACTTGTCACGCACTTGTATATATATATATATATATATATATATATATATATATATATATATATACATACATATATATATATATATATATATATATATATATATATATATATATATATATATATCTTAGGCTACATATTTAGTAGGCCACCTGTTGTCAGCATATAAAAGAATATTTAGCTATGAATTGTGTTGACGGCCGAGTGCCTTCTTCATCTGCATATCAAAATGCAGATGAGTGCACATTTGCATATCGATATTTAAATGTATGGTAATTTGTGGTCAAATTTATTGCTTATTAATTAGCGTTCATGTTAATGATTATCTTATTATGATGAATATTATTGGGTAAACACCGAGCGTAATACGAGAGTATTAATACAATTTTAGTGTATATTGTATTTCATGTATGTACTTTATTCCTTTATAGGCTATGAATCATTTATTATTTGCGTGCATCTCATTAATGGGACTTTATATTGTATATATTACATGCGTTAATGGAGTTATATAGTCAACATACTATTCTACATATGATTAATTAAACGAGAAATCATATCAATATGCATTGGATTCTTGTATAGAAGTTTGAACTTTGGGGCTACGGAGATAGCGTGAACAGAGATTTTTTCTTTCTTCTTGGCGACGTTAGTCTGCACTGAAACTGCATGTGAGGTTTATGACAACTAACGAGTGAAGAAATCCCTGAATGACCAAGGAAGGATGACTCATTCAGTATAGGAAGTATACTGCTAACTTCCTCTTGTATAGCAATGACGAGATGGATACATTGCTTACAGACGCTCTCCAGGCTTTGTTTCAAAAGTCGTAAAATTTTTAGCGTCAACTTGATAGATTTTGAATTTCTAAAGGTGGTGTTTTCACACCTTTTAAAAGAATCTCTCGCCTCTCAAGCTCTTGGCTTGGCGTCACCCAAAGTTCGTTACCCGATAGCAAGCGGATCTAAGTATTTCTCCCATGATGCACTGCACTTTTGAAAACATGTATTTTAATTTGACTTATTTTATGTGTGAAATATTAATATTAACGTATTACGCTCACTAGTTCTTGGAAAGACCGTTTAAAATTCATGACTATATTTGTCAACGTGTTTCCCATCGTTGAAGACACTTAGATCTTGTATATTTTCAAAATTAATCATAACCTAAGATGTTTCTTCTCTCTCTCTCTTGAAAAATAGCTACTGGGGTTGGTAGCAGACAGTTTTGAGGGAATCCAAAGGAAAAGAGACTTCCTACAAATACTCAGAGAGATGACAGTTGCGTATATTATTACCATTGTATTCTGTATATAGTTTACTTTATTTATGTATATTTAATCATGTGTATCTATCATTCAAAGTGTTGATTTCGGTGAAAATAGCCAATGTTTACAGTGCTATTGTGATGGACTTCTGTTTTGAGCAGAAGCTTTTGAACCGGCCGCTCTCAAAAGTGATGGCAGCACCTACCAAGAGGTGTCTGTTAGTTTTGCAGGCACAAGCTAGCTTTCGGTGTTGCTGGATGTAAAGACCACCCACGATATTTGCCGGAGGCATCAAACCTTTTGTCATAGAATTCTGAGAAGAGCGAGTCGGCTAGTTTCCTGGAATTGTGCAGTTTAATAACCCGTTCATGTTCTTAGTTGGGACTAGTTGTTTCTTAGACGCTGAAGAGTTTACTTCGAACTAGCGTGTGTGAAGTTTTTAACTTCTCGAGAATTGAGAGGTATCAACCCGGGACAGTGCGAAGACCGTTTTCTTCCCATGGAGTCCTGTGTAATACATACATGAATAGTCATGTATCGGGCAACGATTGTGGACAGTGCTTGTAACTATTAATTTTATAGTGAATACAATCAGTGCTGCAGAACAGTGAATTTCCAGAAACATGTTAACCACGTCATGTTCATTTTTTTCAATCTTTGACAAGATTTTTTTTGAAACCATAGCTAGTTGGCTATGACTTTGTTAGCAGTTCCAAGCAGTAGCTATTCTGCGGAAGCTTTATCAACAGTGCCGTCGCACTAATCATTATTCCTGTTACGGAATGGAAAATCGTTGTTCCCATCTCTAGTTGAAAACACCAGGCCTGTCAAGCTTACGGCAGTGCCATCCTTGAACTCTTTAAACAAGGATACTAGCAAGACATTTTAGTATTGCTACTATACTGACATACCTTGGGTCAGTTATTTCATCATAGCGACCATCCAGTTGGTCTGCTCTTCAAGAACATTTCCGGTTCAGTGGAATTGTAATGTGGGAAACTGCTTTTGATGTGATTCCATCACCGACATTGTGTCAGCCTCTATTTTATATAGACTACCAGTAAGTGGACAATAAGGAAAATCGAGTCACCAGGACACTGCATTGATTTGAGATAATCATGAATTTTTACCTATAAATTTTGTATATTTTTTTCTTTCTTTTTTATCCTCCTCTCTGAAATGAACAGTCAGAGACGCTGAACTTGTTATCATGAGGAGTGAAATTTGTTTGTGTATCTGCTTGGCAGATTTATTAAGAGGTCAGACAGACCTCTAGTGTCAATATATATATTCATATCCAATCTTTTAAAAGTGTGAAATTGTGTGTAGATTCTAAGTAGTGAGAGGGGTGCACCATAATAAGAAAAGTAGTATAAAGTGCATTGTAAATATGAAAGTGTTGAGTGTGTTCTGCCATCATCTATGGTTCTATGAGACGGAATAAATCTCCATCTGAAAAAAGTATAGCGAGGGTGTCTGTTTTCCTGCTTGGTAAGTACCCAAATGCTAATCCCTATGTTTTATTTTCAGGGGTGAGAGTCAAGGAAACATTTCTCCTTGTCTCTAGTACATCTGACCATCTTCCTGAATGGGGCCCAGGGAGAAGTACGCCCAAAGAACAAAAGACACAGTTATGAGTATAAAGAGTGATTAACAGTTTGCTACCTGTTTGTATTGAAATTATTTTTTTTAACCTTATTGCATCTAAAACTCTTTATAAGTAGCTGCAAGACCGTAACTGTTGTCAGACATACCCTTAGATGTTTGTTTGTTTTGCTATATTTTGTTTTTATTTGCTCTACCGACTATCATATGTGGCAGTGGCGGCTTCAGACGGAGATCACCATTATCACTCCAAGCAGGGATTACTTATGCAAAAGTTTTTTAATTTGCATTTTTCAGTAATTTACATTATAACATTTGAATATCCCTAGCCACTCCACTGTATATTATTTACCTTTATTGTGGTGGTGTTTCTTTGGTATGCATAGATTATCTCTATAGCTACCTGCACCTCACAATCGTCATATGTCTAAATTCAACCACTTATCTTTGTAGTATTTAGTGTAGTAGTGTATTTTCCTTTGGCCTCCGCTGTTTCTTTTCTCTTCTCTATCTATCTCGCTATTCTCTTCTTCAATATTTTTTTTTTAATTTTCAACCCCCCTCCTAAGTTTTAACGAAACAAACATTTTACCATTTAACATATATCATTCGAACCTGAATTTTCCAACTGAGATGTTGCGACACACGATTCATGGAGGTATTTGTTGATGTCAAATATTAAGGGACCCACCGCTATAGCGAGCGATAGTTCATATACGATTCAACTTTTGCTTTCGTTTCTTTTATCATTATCCGTTTGAAATTTCTCCGTGATACCATTCGTTATTTCTACTTTTGTTTCCATTGATTACCATAGAGGTGAATGTTGTGTAAATTTTGGGCCCATAAATATTACTAACATTGTTAGAGTCATTTATATATATATAATTTCAGTGTTTACGTGCCTGCCTTGTACATTAAATGTCCACTTTTTAAAGATTGTTTGAGAATAGAAATGTTTATCATTATGCACGGTTAATTTGTCGTTTTTTGTTATATGGTCGGATTTTTCTTTCGTGAAATGTTGCAACCTTAGAATGTTATTAATCGGGGACATTGATTTGAAAGATTAAATGATAATTGAGTATGTTGAGATATAAATATGTGTTGAATATAAATGCGATGTTAAAGTAAAATATATAATGTTGAGTTACGTAGTTAAATATGTGTAAAGGGTCTTGGTACCTACTCCGAACGGTCGTTGGTTGCCATAATTTCGAAAAATTCGACGAATATAAAATGTGAATTTAAAGTATACCGCCGCATGTTAGATGTTCTCCTTAATCTTTGTAATATGATTAATTAACATTTTTAAATATCAGCATCGTCTTTTATTATACTAACTGCTCATAGCATGAAATTAACGCAGGTCATCGTAACCCTAATTTATTATTAAATCTACCCACAAGTTCATAAACCTAAAATCCTCCTGTGCAATTACATTTCAATTTCATTTATCATATACGAATCCTCAAACCTGAGCTGTGTTCCACCTCAGTAATCGTGGTCTTGATACAAAAGAGAAATCTCCTTGAACCTAGAAAATTCTTGTTGTTCTATACATTGTGTGAATATAACTATAAATGTATGCACCTAATGTGATACAAGGTGATAGTGATTTAAAGCTAGTAAATGAACGAGATAATAAATGGAATGACAAGATGAGTGACGTAGTCACCGTGAAATTAGTGACAAAACTATGTTCCCTTAATCCTGGAAATTGGAAAAGTGTATAAACAAATACGTCTACAGACTGAATATGTATTGTTCACGATTTATAAATATGATCTCATGTGTGTACATCTAAATAAAGTGAGTTTAAGTACATGGACACCAAAAGGGTGCCTTACGAAGGTGTAATATAAAAGGTCGTCTGAATGTACAAGAAGAGACTCGTTTTATCATCTTTTAATTTTTTTTCCTTTCATATGAGATATGGACTCATTTAACCATCATCTTAAGTTTTTTCTCTTTCATACGAAATATTATAGGGTATAACTATATTTTTTTTTCAAATGTACATTTTATTTTATCAAAATTTAAATTATTTTATTATTATTTGTCTTTCTCTCATCTTTCTGCTAAGATCAAATTCATATTGATTTAATCCAAGATTCTATGTAGAATGATACATTTATATGTGTATTCAATTGCATGTCATGAATATTTTCTTTATGTTTAAATTTTTAATAGATGTAATAAATGTTGACCAACTATAGTTGAATTATAGTTTCTTTTTAAACTGAATCACCTATATCAATACATTGTCCAGTATGTATGTGTGTGTGTGTGAATGAATGACAAATTTAATCTTAAGTAGTAGCTTTTAATATTGATTTACGACGATAGTGTTTATAATATATGTGTAATACTATATTATATGTGTATTGGTGCATGATCGAGGTCATGAAAGATAACTAACTCTAAATTATTCAAAATCGGCTCTCAAAGGAAATTTAAAACAACAGGATGAGCTTGGATAACGACAGTCTGTTCAAAATATCCCGAAAACTTCTATTTGTGGAAAATATGTAAATCACTTTGATTTTTTTCTTTCCTTGGCTAATTCAGATGTGTGTTCGATCTCCACTATGGAAGTTCAGATACTGGATAAAGATTATTTAACATTTGGAAATAACAGACAAACTATTAAATTAAAACTTCTCGTCACCTGGGCTGGGTCAGGGCAACTCCCACGTGTGCAGTTGCTTGAATCCAGGTCGGGGTAGTATGAGAAAACATGTGTCTCTTCAGGATCAATTCAGAATTGATTCTCAAATAATAAAATTCGAGTATAACTCACCCTTTTAAAACCATTCAAGTTCCTTTACCATATTCCCATCATTATCCAGTAATCCTCCATCTCTAGTTCCTTCTTCCTTTCTTCTTTTTTCTCCTTTTCCTTCTTTTCTCCTACCTTCTCCTTCTTTCTCGCTTTTCCTTCTTCTATTTCTAATAAAACTGAAGAGGGGTCGTGACTGGGAGTTGTCGCTATAGACACGGTCATTAAATTCTTTTGATGTTTCTCTTAGGAAGTCCGATATAAATTAACCAGTGACAAAACATACATACAAAGCAAAAATTCCAAAATTCTTCATTTCAATTTATATTTACTAAATTATCAAATTGAAGATTAAAATATAGCGACTCCTACTTCCCACTCACGATGAATTAACCCATTACACCTTTTGAGCGAAATTCAAAATGCCGGACAGTAAGGTGGCGATCATTCACCTGACACGCACAATAAAGGTTCCCCCTTGGCCTAACATGTCTTTATAACTAATTACCAATTCCGGCTATCTGTACTCGCTTTCATTTTATACGGAGTCGTAGGGAATTTTTGACTAACACTATAGCTCCATGGCTCGAATGTTATAGAGGACCACCATGTTAAAAAAAATTATGTTCGACTACATGTCTTCTATCTATAGTACAGTGATTTACTCAAGCGTATCTAGGTATGCTATATCGGTAATGGTATCTTCTATGAAGGTCCAAGGAAAAGAGCTCAACAAATCAGTTGCAGAGGACAAAGTGTCCATTCACTTTTGGACTGTCATGCACGTGTTTCATTACTGTATCCGACTTTTCTGAACTCCAAATTCTAATATTGTGTCGATTGAGATTTGTAGAAGAAGGTGGATTCGTCGGAGAACATCCGTACACATGAAAAAAGGTTTTGTTGTCAGTTTTGTAATTTAGTATAGTGATCGCAAATGTTGCTTATCGGACATTTAGTTTGACTTCATATAAAATCTGGACTTTGTATGTAGTGAAGTATATTGTGGAAACCTTTCTGAGGGTCTATCTTCTCATACTAAACTCCCATGCTGCTGGCTTACAGACTTCCGAGGGCTTCTTTCAAATAATCTTCCAACATTTTCTTAATCTCTTCCAAGTCGCCGGGATTGCTACCATTGTGTCGTTTACTTTATGATCAGTCATTAAACTATTCACTCCGTTGCTTGATTGTCTAAATGATGGACCATGTTTATGAAACGTACGGCGAAAGTTTCGTGGTACTTAAATGACCGAGTTTGTTTTTGCATTCCACTAAGTAACTTGCGCTCTCTCACTCGGAGTTACAATGTTACTATAGAGTCACATCGGCTTGGATTACCAACTAAATTACACTATATCAAGCTTGATGAGTCCTCCGTTCTGTTACGTTCCGAATCATAACTGCATAACCTGCAAAATACAAATAAAGGATATTTTAAATCTTGGAGTCGATTAGTGAATACCTTGCAATAACAATAGGAAACAAATATTTGAAGTCACAAAAAGGCATATTTCTCTTACTTCGAACTTATGTATTGTTTAGTAGACCAAATATGATTAGAAAGTTAGCGATTTCGAAAAGGATGAACCACTTATTATTAACATTATTACTATCGGCTAACTTTGAAACTTCTCAGGTATTTCGAAAATTTGTGTATACCATATTACACATTTTGATTGAAGCAAAACAATTCATAATCTGCTCGTCACTTTTCCTGTGTTAGTTTTTCAGTAAAATACTGTCATGTCGACAGTAATATATTTAATTATAATGTGTTTCAAACATAATAAAATTTCAAATAATCCCTGATTCCACATTATTGATCTTCAGATATCTACAATTGTTATATCAATATTATTCTTACAAAATATGGATTTCAAATTCAACCTTTCTTTTTCAAATAATACGCAATTCTTCCTTTACATCCTATTCATTCAGTAGTGGAAGATATGTTCTTCTTTGATCATCTTTATATCAAACTTTTAGAATAATATCTTAAATGTAAAAAAAAAATCTATTTATGTCTAATTCTTATACCAAAACATCCCTTTTCTTACTTGTTAATTTGTTAGCCTTTAGCTGGTGTGAGACTCTAAAATCCAAAATTCCACACTGAAGAACATGATGGAACTTATACTATTCTTCTGTATATATCGCGTTAGCAGTGGATCATTAAAATATATAATAGGACTATAGTAAATAACAATAGTAAATATTAATAGGTATATACGTTACAATCAAACCTCCAACTTAATATAATTAGGACATAGTTGTCTCTGGAGATACTATATTGTAAAAATAAAATAAAATAAAATAAAATAAAAATAATAAAACTCGTTTAACCACCATAACGTTCGCGTTCGGAGCTTGGTTAGATAAATCAAGTTTTTTGAACTCTTGAAAATAATACGTTTATGAGTAAATTTTAAAATTCCTCAGAATATTAATTTAAAATTTAGTGCTATCTAACATCTTCAGATTACATAGCCAAGCTCTATCTAATTTATTCTAGATGGAAAGAATTAGTATAGCTTAAAACTAACTTTCGCCTTAAATTGCTACATGAAAAAGATGATTTGAAATAAGAGCATACACTGAACGTAGCTTCCAATTTAACCTAAAATTTATCTAGAATAATAAAACTTCGAATGGTCCAACCCCTTAATGGGAACCTTGTTTCTAGTAACCATTCTCCCTGGATTTCTGGAGTTTAACGTCCCTTTGAGCAAGACATGTAAAAATAAACATTTTACATACTAAGGTATGTATACAAACACCTGAAATTATATTAACTTAGGAGCTTTCACTCTCCTTTCCTTGACGAACCCCTGTGTAAGTCACTGACACTATGTCACATTTTCCATTACTCAATAGGAACTATTACTCACAAGAAAGAAAGAAAAAAACAGAAAAAAACGGTAATCACAGAATACCAAAAACACGCATGTAACTTCGCTAATGATAAAAACTACAGAGAAAAATTACCATTGGTTGGTTATTGTATTGAGTTTAACACCCTTTCAGCACCAAGGCTAGAATGAAATGTGGAGTTTAACGTAAGATCTGCTGGGAATCAAACTCAGGCCTGCCTAAGACACGTACGCTGACCATATAAGAAACACTACCGAAAGAAAGACGTTTGTTCACCAAAAGCGATTATGAATACTTAGTTCTTTTTTCTTAGAAGTGGATCAAAAGTGAAAAAAAAAAAGGTACCGTTGAGGTTTTTGACTTAAAAACTCCTACAACACTTTCACTTATGAGAAAGGTATCTGTCACTTTTGCTCTATGAACATGAAGTTCTAAAAAATCACCCTACGTGGCAGAATTATGGAGAAGGCATATTCAGAGGAACTACACATTCCTGAAGAAAACAAAAAACTATTATGAAGCGTGTCTATAGACGCTCTGACGGATGACGGCGGAGCACGTTTAAAGACGCTTTCCCCATTAAAGTGGTTAATGCATAAGAAGTAAAAGTAAACAAAACAAAATCAATTATAAACTATTGGATAATTTGAATTGCATTAAAATTCAATAGAGTAATTATTATGATCATATTTATACTTCTCTTGGTATTCTATGACTTCATTGAACTTTCCAAGTCTCCGATTTCATGTCTGTTCACCTGTTTCGTCGTGAAGAATGAATAAACTGTATTTCTGTTAAAATAAAAATCTTACTTTCTTTGTTCTCAATAATTAAAAGGTTGACAGCAAAAAGCTGACTTTTTTTTTTTTTTTGGTACCACCAAATAAAGTCGTAGATTAAAAGCCAGGAAAAGGATGTAAAAGATGTACGAGTATCGGGCTGTTTCTATACAGTGAAATAGCAAGACGTGTAATAAGAGTATGGTTAAATGAACGAAGGTGAAGCAGCGGAATGTTGCCATGTGTTTCAATTCAAAGTACTATTGATATGAAATTGTATTTTCATGTTGCAGTAAAATTATTAATTAAAGTATCCCGATTATTATTTGAACTGCCTTACTCTGTATTTAACTAAGTTTTATTTTTAAAATGTTTCCTGAATCACTTTTTCTATATTATTATTTTGACTTGTGAAACATGGTTGACCTCGTGGTTGATTTCCTGCAAGTGATTTGATAAAGCAGAGAAATGCGTTTCGTATAGCATTCCTGATATTTGCTTTTTCCCAGTTTTAATATTTCTTTTTGCCATGTCTATGTGGAGGAATAAGGTGGGAGAGTTCGCTCCCCGACCAAGCAAATTTTAGTGGACAACATCGTGTCCGTGAATTTTCTCGGAATACTCTCATTTCACAGAATATTCCACTAATTCTTCCATCATCATTCACTTGCCTTAATCACCTGTCTCCCTTAGTCTAAAGGACGTAAACGTGGAACGTTAAACTGAAAGATTTTGGTTATGTCTATCTAAAGTTTCACCTGAATGCAATACAATTATCCAGCTGAATATCACGCTGTTGTAAACAGTGTATTTGAATGACGTAATGTTAGTGCTCAGTTATTTTTCTTAACTATTTCTCTTATAGATAAGCAGGGTAACTGCAACCAGAAATAATGGGGTGAAAGGTAGCATTAGACTTACATTCTTTAGATACAGTGTAGACAATCGATAGAATGGAGTGAATCAATCATCACATGGAGTTAGAGATAATCTTTTAGACTTGGCTGTTTCTGTGTTATTATATTGACTTGTGAATCATGGTTGACTTCGTGATCGATTCCTTGAAATATTTTGACATAGCAGAGAAAATGTAATTCTTATAGCATTCCTGGTATGTTCTTTATTATTATTCATTTATTATAATATAAAACCAGGCATATAATAAAGTATTTTTCGAACTATTAAATAACTCTTTTGTCCGATCAATAACTCGTCTAAGTATCAAGGTGAAATCAGATAAATGTGAAAATCATGTTTGTCCAAAATCATTTTGAGACTACTAGAAATCCGAGGGAAGATAACACAACATGTTTTCCTAACAAATGTTTTACGAAAAGCCAAACCAAAACAAAGATGCAAGGAAACTACATATGCTACATTTCTATCGACAAAAGAACAGAAACGCTTGATATTTTTTCCAGAGATAAAAGGCATAGAATACATAAAAGGCATAGCGTTTAACAATATGAAGATTAGCTTAAGTAGTTGCAATCGTATGGTCTTAGGTGGACGAAACAGTAATAGGAGAACGCTTTGCATATCCCAGAACATTGCCAATAGAATTTCTTGAGAAGAGTAGATGACTCAGTTTTAAAGAACATACCAGGAATGCTATAAGAATTACATTTTCCCTGCTATGTCAAAATATTTCAGGAAATCGATCACGAAGTCAACCATGTTGCTTCGATTTTTGCTCCTTACCTGGCTCATGCAATAAATCTTTCGTTCGAATCAGGCGTTTTTATCACAGCGGTCAAAAGTGGCAAAAATGAGTCTCTTGGCCTAAAAAACCGTCATTACAACATTAATAATTATCACTATTTCTATTTTGTTAGTATTTTCACACACACAAAAAGCCGTAATGTCAAATAGACTAAGGAATTATTTACTTGCCAATAATTTAATGTCATTATCCCGACATGCGTTTTTAAGAGACAAATCTACTGACTCTGCTTTTATTTACTTTCTTGGTATTGTCACACGATAAATGACCAAGAGTGGGTTATTGAGATTTTTGTTAATCTTACTAAGGCATTTGACACTATAAATGATTATCTCTTACTTAAAAAATATGGTTTATGGTATAAGAAAGACGATTAATAAGTGGATTGAGTCTTATTTGAAGACAAGATATGAAGTGATTCAAGTTAAGAGAAAGTAACGGAAAAATTCGAATTTTCTATTCTCTAAAGCAAAATAGTAACTGCTGTACCACAAGGATGAGTACTTCATTCACTATTTATATATTAATGATTTGATACACGCTCCTTTGCCTAAAAAGTGTGTTTTATTCACTGATGATACCAATATTATTATTACAGGAAAATCATCAGAAGCTATTGAAAATAATCTAAACATTACATTCACTTGATTAATTGATTGGTTAAACACCAATTAATTAGTCCTAAATAACAACAAAACTTTTGTTATCTTCTTCGAAATAAATATATTCCTTATACGAGTGTAATGGTAAATAAAAAAAGCCACTTTCTCTAGTTCAGATAAATTTCTTGTTGTTAACGTTAAATTGGAATTAGTTTATTTTTCAGCTAACAATAAATTAAGCAGTATCTGTTTTGGTCTTTGAAGACTAAGAAGTAATGTTACAACGTAAGCTTTATTTTAATTTAATATACAAAATTCCATTAGTTATCGTATTATTTTGGGGGGTTACACTAGTGAATGAATAAACACTTTTCTCTTATAAAAGAAGGCACTAAGAGTTATGTTTGGATTGTCTCCAAAGACTTCTTGCAAGCCTATCTTTCAAGGACAAGAAATTGTACGTTTCCCTTGTGAGTATTCATATAAAATTATCTTATTTACTGTACGTAGTAAACATCTATTTATAGAAAGTTCATTAGTACAATACTCGATATAATGATTTGCATCTTATTCCGCTAAATTCCTCACTCTTTCAAAAACGCGTATACATTAACAGTACGAGAACTTTCAGTAAGTTACCTGAGTTTCTAAAGCAAAATAAAATATATTCTGTATTTATACCACAACTTTATATTTTTTTAGAAAAAAGTTATTACTCTGTAAATGAGTTTTATGGAGACAATGCATAAATGTCCTTTCTATTACTAATGTTATTATGAATATATGTGTGTACAAAAATATTTTATTAAAGTATTCTGTACTTATCACATTATATCATTATTATAATTATGACAGCTGTATGTTTTCGAAAGCACTCTTAATTGTATGTAAGACAGACAGACAAATAAAAAAATAAAAATAAAAATCTACAACACATTGCTCGTCACTATATCTTTTCACATCATGTCCTTCCTTTATATTACTTGTCTGAAGATAACATAATTAATTCTTTTACCCTTCTGCTCGTCAGACAGCGCTATCGCTCTCTGACTTCGTGAAATTTAATCCTTCATGCATAAAGATATCTTGCTGTACCGTATGAAATGTTGGACGTTCGTGCCAATATTCACAGATGATTCCATCGGCTGCTCATTCTGAATTGTCGGTTTTTTTTTTTTTTTTTTTTTTTGACAGAAGCTGGTGTTGTAATGGTTGCAGAGTCGAGTCTGTTTATCTGGCCTACTTAAAGAACTTGCACTATCTGGTGATGCTTCTGGGGTCCATGCCTTTAGAACAATGTACATACACAATTTCCTTTGTGAATTTCAGTCAGAGTTTTCCGTTTAAGTCACGAAGCTAAATGACTTCTCGTTACTCTTCCTTTGTAAAAATACTAAAATATACGATATTTTTTGAGACATTCACTATCTTCTTCCACCGAGGCACAATTTCAATTATTATAGGTTCTATTTCAATTATTATAGGTTATCCAAATCCACAAGATATGTGGACATAAAAATATACATATTTACAACGTCTACAGAAACTCATTTTGTACGGTGTGCATTTACTAAAACAAAATCTTGAGTTTTAACTTTATTTCTATTATGAACAATATATTTGAATGACGTAATGTTAGTGCTTGACTATTTTCTTTCAACTCTTTCTCATACAGATAAGTTGCGTAACTACAATCAGAAATAATGAAGCGAACAGGGAACATTAGACTTACGTGCTATGGGTAGACTGTAGATATAGACAATTGATAGAATACGGTACAAACTGTTATGGCGTCAATCAACTATTATTCAGTTTCTTTCACACTTGTATGTTAACTTCGTTTAACAGGTTTTGGCAGTAATATTGAAACCTTTAATTCTGTTTAAAATTCCTTAAGGTAACAATCGTGTTGCCGTTTTCCGCTCGTACGCACCATAAAATATGCCTACCTGACTTTCGTTTCTAATTTATTAGTAGTAAGATCTCTAGCTCAGTAAGAGTGCTTTTTGTAAATTGTATGCGCGTAAACCTACGCTTTTTCTGCCTGATAATACCAGAATTTCGTTGTTTGAAAATTTATTAATAATGCTACTAGATCTATATGTCTGGAATATGGAAATTGATCTTTGTTACTTACAACTGTGGCTACTTAACTTTCACTATAAAATAAATAAAATATTTTAACTATTAAGATTTTTTATTCGTAGAATAATCTGAATAATAAATTATTATAGAAAGTAATTGTTTACAATTAGGAATATTTGACAAATAAAATAGACGATTCACCAAATCTGACCTCCAATTTTTATTTAGTAATAATCTCAGTGACGGACTATATTACCTCCTTCCTTATATACGGATATATATTAAATCATATTTCATTCAAAACTTCTTTATTTATGAAATGATTTTTATGAAACTAGTATACTGAGATAGAGGCAATTTCATAATTCTTTCACAAAGAAAGAAGTTACAATGATTTTAAAAAAAAAAGTGACTTATCAGACACCTTTGGATTTTTCTTTTTGCATAGCAATGTGAAAAACAAATTTGAATTTAAGTACTGATTTTGTCATTCTACAGAATATATCTATGGTGGTAGCTAGTTTTCAATGTGTCTACGTAAAGCTATTTTGTTAAATGCTAAATACATAATGCCGTCAAAAAGCGGAAAATAGACATTACACGGTCCACAAAGTGAACCTATATATCTATGACGATAACATAATATCTTAATTTCGCACAGCTGGTAATTTCCTAACTCATAGTGTAGTCAAATGATGCCCGGATCAGGTTTGTTTTTCCGTTGTTTTTTTTAAGCTGTAAGCAGAACACTTTCTCTCTCTCTCTCTCTCTTTTCAGTGAAAAGCAAGATAATGTGGAAAAGACTTTTTTGGATCAATGTTATGATGTATCAGTTATAAACTCCTTACCCCAAAGCTTGAAACAATAGAAGGACAGAAAAAGAAGTACTGCGAAAGTCCCACACTTTTACTAGTTATCTAATTTCCGGAAAGTAAGCTAAAATCTTGCATTTCAAAAACACAGTGAGCCGCTTTATTTCTATATGCTATTTAATATAAAATGTCGGAGTTTACATGATCTCTTTGTCGTCAATCCTACAGCCAAATTACAGAATATGGTGTCTTGTTCATAAAGGATTGATGGGTATTATTAAGAAGAAAAGAAACACCTAAAGAAAAACGCTGGGTTTTCGAGGGAATATTTATCATTACTATACGAGATCAGAAGAGAATCCTTCTTCCATGAAGAAATACGAAGACTATATTATGCTGTTTCCTTGTAAAAATAGTTCACTTCGGTAATAAATTATGATCAAAGATACATCGCATTTTGCAATACAATTTTTGGTTTGCATCGCAATTCTAGGATTTTGTATAGCAAACTACGTTTCGGCTTTTTTTTAAAGCGGTTTCGCATCGCAGTTCGCTACACAAAATCCTAGAATTGCGACACAAGCGAAAAATTGAATAATAAAATGCGATGTATCTATGAGTATAATTCATTACGTGAGCTATTTTTGTGAAAGAAAACATTGTATTTGATGACAATAGTTCTCTTTCCCATACGTTAAAGCTCAATGACGAATATTTCCTCGAAAATCAAACGTTCCTTTCAGATATCCATTAAGTTTTTATGGACAAAATTTACAACGGAAATAAACCATATCACTTGAGACTGGTAGAATTGGGGATAAAGATACCACATGAATATCGAAATATTATTCTTTCTGTAAAGAAAGCACTTTACTGAACTTTTGAGATGCAAAACCTGTGCTTACTTTTCGGAAACTAGATTATTAGCAAAAAGTTGAGACTTTAACAGTATTCTCCCTTCTGCTCTTCTATATTGTCATAGTTGTTTCATAGCATTAGCCCAGAAACACATTCGTTTCCTATTAAGTATTTAAATGGAGAAAGAAAAGTAATGTTCGATTTAAAGAGTTCAAAAAATAGGAAAAAATCCTTGGAACTTTGGCTACAGTGTGAGTTGGGAAATAAACATTTATGTGAAATTAGCATTCTTCTTTTTCTCCTATCTAAAATGAGAGGCTTGCTTAGGAAACAGCGTAATTTAAGTTCTCCGTTTCTTGAGTATATTATAGACCCAGTACTTAATAAATAGTTCCATATGGACACATTTAAAACCAGCATTTAGCTTAAATGATCTGCAGAAGTTGGTACATTTTAAAAATATAATTGTCATTACTTTTCTTTACTTTGCTTCTCATTTTCATACTTGTTTGTGATATATATAAAAAATATATTATTTCATGACTACTTAAGAGGATAATAATATAAGTATTTTAGTTCGCTACCGAAAATTTGATCCAAAACTTATAAATTGACATGCAAATTTAAATTGGTTTAGCAGTTTGTTTTCTGTATAACAAATTTAAAACAATTTAAATTTGCATAGTAACTGTGTATATATAGTTTTGCTGTTATTATATTTCAGTATAATGTAATTAAATTCTAAGCTTTTATGGAGGATAACAATATGCAGAATGATAATTAGATTTCTTTTAATGATCCAGTGATTTGAAACATCATATAATATGCATAAGATGATGAAGTAACTTTGTTTAGTATTATGTTTAATATTCAGTATTTAATTCTCAGCCTTTAATATTTCATATTTCACTGATTTTTTTTTTAAGTTTTGGTATTTAAATCTTCTTTATTTCATTCATTTAGATTTGTTGGCATGGCACAATGATATTAAAATAGTTAACTCAAGATAAATCGCATGAATAAGTTACGGTGCATGCATATATATATATATGCGTATATAAGGATATCTTCTTTCTGTCTTTACTACACTTTTAGTTTAAGTAACCTAATCTCAATCAATCAAAATCGTAAGTAACTTTGCAAATTGAAGGTGGAAAAGTTAGATTCTGCAGCAACGTACCAGAAGGAAAGGAACGGACATCTCAAGCGTGCAAAATCACATGCACTAGCTTATGCCTATAGATTTATAAGATAAGTAAATGATTCTCACTTAGGTTAGTGAAGCAGGAAGAAAAGACGGAATAATGGGAAACTATTGAACGGTCAAATTAAGTTTGTAGTGTGAACATAATCCACTTTATCAAATTCATCATTGATAAGATTGGTGGTGAGTACTGACTTCCTATTGACTGAGTTACTATGCTTTAATATAGGCAAAGTTGAAATGCGCCCTCCTTTACACCTCCACGAATATACCGGTACTACTTCGCAGTGAAATGCGGCATTAGGCATAAGAAGTTGCAGGTGAGGAGGGGACGCTCGCTGATGGATCACTTGCAAGAAGTCTACGTCTACGCAAAAGTCAGCCATAGTGTACTAGTTATTAACACTAAATCAATAAATACAGAAGTTGATTCATTTATATCTAGATGAATTTGGATGTGCCACTCACCTAGGAAATGCTGCCACCGGTCGTGTCTGATCTGCAGGCCAGCTCTACTGACTATTGCCTGATATCGGAGTTTATTGGAATTTCCATTGCAGGAGACTGCGATACGGATGGACCATGAGTATTGCATCGTATCCTTTACAGGCTTTCCACAAGTTAAAGTCGCTGCGGACTCGATTATGGGACACACACTGCTTGAAGAGTCCGAAAACACAATAATCTATTGGGCTGGCATCTGGACTCTTGACAGGGATGTCAGAGAAAGGAATTACCGTATTTCCAGTTTCTTGTTCCATACAGCGATAGAATTCCAGCAATGTTTTCTCTGTGGTGCAGTTCAACCTAGTTCAAGTTTTGTCCGTACAATGCTGAGATTTCATGCAGGTATATTTCAGCCAGGACACGAGTCTGGTAATACGCAGCATTAAATTTCACGTTACACTCCACCTTTCGGAAACACAGTTTACCCCTGTACGAGAAACCAACCACAATCATGAACCCTTCGGGAAACTCTGCGCACTGGCGGAAGAAAATGCTTCGGCCCTTAGCGTCAACAGGTCTGTAAATAATGATATGAAATTAACCACAGTCTATGAAATAAATCTGCGCCTCATCAAGGACAGCAACAATCTTCAACCGATCACCCGCGAGATGGTGTTCATACAACTTCCTGTAGTTTCTTTTTCGCTCAGCCACATGACACGGTTTTAGAGCGTGCACATTGCTCTTGCGAACGACCGTGAGGCATAAATTCCTGTCAATAGTGCGGTTGATTGTGGCTTGCAATGTGCAGTATTTGCTGGCCATCGAACGCTGTGCGGAGGATTTTCGGAGGTCGCTATACCCCCGAACCACATACAATACAGCAGGGTCCTCTTCACGCGAGGCGAGTTACTACCTGCTCGCGTAGGTCTGATGGACCCAGGACTTTGTGGAGAATATTTCCATATAATCCGATTTACAAGGTCACGACCTACACGAAAATTACGCACTTCATACATTTCTATGATGCATGACATCGTTAACTTAGTGTAGAAAAGGGCCATAATTAACCCTTCCCAGAATTTGTTTAGTTACTCAGACTACACACGACTAGGCCTACACTACTGTACTGCGTGACTAACGAGATATTATTGTTAATTTTGTGATAGTCTCATGGTGATGGGTTGTGCATGCACGGTATAGTTGTATAGTCAGTGACAAAGTTCTTTCCGATTGATGCAATTAGTTTCATAAATAACTTCGGAATGGAAAGACAATTTGAGTACAGTTTTCAGTAAATTAAAAAGAATGTAATTTTCTGTACATTTCAACCATATTCCCAAAATAAATTTTACCAAACGAAAAGAACCTTAGTCACTTACTGTAGGTATATTGACTTCGGCTCAACATAAATGAATGAACCTTTGTAATATGATGTCAATCTGATTAAAATTTGTTTCATTTTAGTCATTTTGCTACCACTTTGACTCTAGTTGCCAATATTTAACATTAGCCTTGTTCAGCAGAAGATACAGCTAGTTGAGTTGAGTCAAATCAAAGATTACAACCTTCAATACACTTAGCACTGACCAGCAACAAACCAACATTTATAATTAAATTCAATAATTTTCATCATCTTATTATCGTACTTTTCATATTTAATATTTAATATTTTAACAGTGTGCGTTAATAGAATTATTATCTATCATCGCAATATATAACATTATTTAATTCATTTACAAACGTCATATCGCAATCGGAATTCCTCGTGTAATGGCCTATATTAGCATAGAATACTATTCTTTTATTAAGTCATCACTATTAAGAGTGTGACTGGACATATACAGGCTTTGACATATATCTTTCAAAATTATAAGTTTTGCTGACAATCTTGGAAGAAATCCGACAATGAACAACTATCACGGAAGTACAACCTAGAAAACACTTAGCTATGCAGAACCAGCATATTACCATATATCATTAAAATAAGAAATTGAAAATACTAGTGTAGATATTTCAGCTCAATTTACATGAATGCATAACTATTTATCACGTATTTACGTATATATTTTTCATGTAGTTACGTGTTTAAAATTAGAAATAAAATTAATCTTCGTGCCAAATAACGATTATTTATTTTCTTTACAAATCGAATCTATATTGATTGTGTATTAAAGAAAAGATGCACGACGGCACAGATATGTAAAATGGTTGCATAGGCATACAACATTATGAAACATACAGTACCAAACCATTAAATATGCATAACATGTAACAAGAACAAAGAATCAAACTAGAACAGTAAACTATTGACTAAAGAAATAATCCAAGAAGACTAACGGAGACGAGTTTCGTTACAAAGTTGACTCATAATTCATTGTCACTTTCTATATATCAATATCTAAGATTCACAGAAACCACAACACCAGTTTGAAACATATGCTAAGTCAAATAACGAGGGTTTTGTTTGTAACTACGATTGGATCTGTATGTTTTACGTAATGTTAAGTAAATTTACTATTGAATCTTCTAAGGATTTGCAGCACATGTGGTCTATCGCTCTGACAATACCACGAATAATTAACTAAAGCTGTACTACATATTGGCCATAGAGCACTATGATCAAGGTATTTCCGGCCAATGGCTTAATTTTCCGCGATAAAAATACTCCAATTTACACTACTGGAGTTGTTGGCGTAGTCCCTGAGAAGAACTACAACACATACACACCTGGCCGATCGTATCCTCAGATTTCACATTAGTGTACACTTATTATCAGTACTGGAGCTCAGAACTCGGACCACATATTTTCTTCCATCCTCACTAATGAGTGAATGCCGCATTGCATGGACCTCAGAAAATCATTCAAACTTATATGTTTCCATTCAACAACAAATCAAAACTTTTCTGCAGATTACCGGTGGTCTCACAGCGTATTAATCAGTAAGTTTCATTTTCGATAGATATATCCATTATTTTTATAGCGAACTGTAGGCATGCTATATGTTGGTTTGTACCGATGTACGTATGAATATGTGTTAATTTAGTTTGTAGTAGTATGTAAGCGCATAGCTCACCACAGAATTTTCCCCTTTTCAATACGATTCCATACTATTAATTTCCCCAGATGAATACCTTAATAGGGTAAGGCAACAGTGTAGTGTAAGTCTGTTTGTGTATACTAGGTTCCAATAGAACAATCTCCATGTTAAATAAAATAGCAGCAATCAAATCAGCAATCTAGTTCATTCAGTCTTGTCTTGTCAGTCTCGAGGTGAATTTCAACATTCCTATACATCAGTTATAGGAACATATTTACCCAAACTCCAAGCAAAATAAAAATTTGTTATTATACAACATGAAAACTTTAGATTGAACGAAAAAACAGTCATAGCTTATTCTTCACAAAGTGATACATACATGTTATAGTCAGATATTGATCATTGCATACAAGTTTCGATTTGTTTATCAATGAATATTTTTGCAGAATGTGAATAATGATGATAGCATCATTGTTAATAATAACTTACCTAAATTTAAAAGATTGGTAAATAGCTTCGTCTACGAGAAATTTCAGTTAATTCAAATACAAAGCAAGTGATTCTCAGTAGCGTTATGATGTAAGAAATATGATTCATATAAACCACGAAAAACCGTTGGAGATGTGGATATCAGCTAAAGAACATGGGAGCAGAACATTCAAAAGACATGAATAATTTGAAATAAATGATGAAGCAAATAAAATTGTATAATGTAAAGCAACAGATAAAAGGAGAATGTTTATGTACAACAAATGTGTTTTTTGTTTTACTTTTATTTCTTATTTTTATTTTATTTTATTTTTTGCAATCCGAACCTATGTAAACTTCTGGAAATAAATGAGCATCGAAACAGAAATTTTGGTGTATTGAAAATTTTATTTCTTACAATTATTCCTACGTAGTTCAGTATTTTGTTTTAGAGTCATATCACATTGTAAAATTTTCTTGCAAACTGTTGTTCAAGTAAACAAAAGATGTGGGTAGAAATTTGATTCATATCTATCTATATATCTGTATCTATCTATCTATCTATCTATCTATCAATATATATATAAAGGAAAAATTGCTATTTGATATGCTGATAGAGGATGATTAGCAGAGAAAGAAAATGCCAGTTGACAAACATGAAAGTGCATCTGTTGCCAGAAAATATCCTATGATGTCATCAGGATGCTATTTCTTGCAAAAGCGGGATGAAATTTGAAAATCGCAAAGAAATTCGCCGAATTGAATCAACATCAATGTGTATATATAAAGAAATTATCATGTTTTGGAAGAAATTATCATGTTTTCTACATCAAGAAACTCAATGGTCACCGTTAGAATGTTTTACCAGTCACCCAGAAGTAGGTGTTCATATCCTCTATGACGTAAACGACAAAAAATTTGTAGTGAAAATTGGAATTCACCGGTAAAATTGACACTAAATTCACCGCATCGCGTAAACCATTTTCAAATGTAAGTTTTTATCATTAAGAAGTCCAGTGGTTACCATTAGATTAATTTACCACTCAAATGGAGCTTATATTTACATAGGGACATTATGACGTTATCAACTGTAAACGTTACGTGAAAAGTCTACCATGAAACACGGCGTAAAATTCACCGAATCGTGTCAACTCATTTTTCAATCTCACATTTTCGAGGTCAAATCATCCAGAGATCAGAACTAGAATGATATAGCAAGTACTTGGCAGTAAATATTATGGACCCTATGATATCATCAGCTCCTCTTCCGTAGTGTGTATAGTGGTGAAAAACATTTTGACCTACTGACCCATCACCTATGTGTTTCAAGAAATAAAGTAAGTGTTTTTGAACGAGTTTTTGTTATTACTTGATAATACTTGCTGTGAGTGATGTTTGAAGTCTGAAAGTAATTACTAATTAAGGCTTTTCTGTTGCAGTGTAATGATCATTGATAACATCAAATCTAGTACTCATAATGGTTGGAAGAAAGCGTAACCTGACTGTGCCTACTTCTTGGATATTAAAAAGTCTTTTATAATTTCCTGTAATTACAGAACTTTTTAAAAGTTCTTTTAAAAGTCCTGAACATTATATGCTAAATCGCAGTGATAACATCCTCAGATTCTTAAGTGAAATCAGCTTCAGGAAGATTATCGATATAGCAGCTATCCGTAAAAGCAGCGCTCAACCATCGGTTAGTTTACTCAGAATTTGTGAAAAAGTTCCAGAGAATTTCGATCCTTCGCTACATGTGCATAATAGTTGTTGCTATCAGTACTTTACTAAGCTTCCCCCATCGCCCTTTCAATAAACTTTATATCCCACTTGTAGTCCCATAACTGAGAACAGAACATTGTCTACCGGATCTGCTGGTAGATTTAAAAGAGAATCCATAGATTGTGCTGGATTTATTTTTAATCCAAAGCAGTACATATTCTGTTAGAAGGAGAGAGTGTAGATAGGATGGAAGAAAAGTTTCTACTGCCAGTGGGAGTCGCTTATTCAGTGCGTAACAAAAAGCGCCAAGGGTTACATAATGGAATTTTCTTCCTCTGCTAATCATCCTCTATCAATATACCAACTGGCAATTCCCCGCTAAGGGGAAGGGGAGGAGTTTTTCACCCATTGGTCTACCTGTATACCTCGTTATTCTTTCCTCATTTTTCTTCATACGTACCTTTCCGCTTCTTTCTTTCTTAGGGGGCCACGATGGCTCAGCGGTAGAGCACTCACCTCTGGTGTTAGGGGTTCTTCGTTCGACCCCTAAGGCTAAGTGAGTTTGTGGTGGACAACATAGTGTCGATTGGTTTTCTCGGAACTCTCCCGTTTTCCTTCTACTTTCTTGTTCCACCAACTATTTCATCATCCTTCTGCTTTATTAATCAACCATGTCTTTTTGCCTAAAAGGCATAACCATGGGACATAAAACTAGAAATTTTATTTTCGTTTCTTTCTTTCTCCTCATTGACTTGTATAGTAGAATAATGCTCTGTGGTCCGTGGGCGCCATTTTTAGAACACCCGATATATATATGTATGTGTATGTGTGTGTGTGTGGCGGACAAAAACCAGTTTTTCGGTTTTTAGGAAAACCGAAACCGTTTTTTGAAAATTTAAAAAAAAAACAGTTTTCACCGAAACCGGTTTTCTTCAAAACCGGTTTGGTTTCTCATTGGATTCGGTTTCGGTTTTCTTCAAAACTGGTTCCGGTGTCTTTCCAAAATTATTTCTATTTCTGACCACAATAGTGTTTCGTTGTCCATAGAAATAGTCTTATGTCTCTTCCAAAAATTTTCACCGAAACTGGTTTTTGGAGAAAACCGAAATGTCGGTTTTTCGAATTTCGTTTTTCTGGAAACCGGTTTCCGTTTTTTATAAAAACCGGTTTTGCCCATCCTAATATATATATTATTATATTATATTATATAATTAATTTTTGCATATTGTAGTTAAATTCTTAATAATACGAAATTTTACAAATATTCTGTCCATTATATTTTTAGTCTAAGCTTAACAACACAATAGATAAATTTAGCAAATCCTAAAACTTTTACACTGATGAAAGCAGCAAAACAAAATGAAAAACAAACAAATGGAAAATATTTGAATGAACATAAAATGGTAACATTAAATAAAAACATAATGGAATAAATATATTCTTACAGTAGGAATATTTCTTTCAGTTCTCTGCCTTTGGGTATGGTTCCCTGTATTGAGGCGACATTGCCCCTTAGAACTGTCATATTATTCTTTGTATGAGGAAGGTGCTTGCTCTGCCATCGCCAGATAACTGCGTGATCCGTCTGCCTATTTCTTTTATAAGTTAATACCTTTTCTACCCCATGCACCACTGGATTCAATAGCGATAGTTACAAAATGATACCGGTATTTCTCCGCAAGATTACTGTATTTTCTCCTTTTTTCCGTTTCATTTCGGCTGGCTATATTTCCCGCCTGAATCGAAGAAAAGGGGAGATTGGAAGGAGCGAACGTATCTGAAAATGTAAAGTCCCAAATTAGCGCTTTACCTCTCTTTCACGGTAACAGAGTCATCCCATCTGGTATTTTTCCATCTGTTCTGCTACACCCAATGGGTTCTCTTATTGCAGGTATGCCGGCTGAGATTAGTGCTCTCATTATAATGTCATTAACATTTGAGTGGCGAAAATGTCTATCTGCGCTCTTGGAACATGAAAGGCCACGTAAACCTTTTTTATTTACTTCGCTCTTATATGCTTGACATTTGTGATCTGCACATATATTTGCCCCTAGACGTAACGCAATGGCTATTCGGAAGCATTCATTACTTAGGTGAAGGCCGAGTGTGGGCGAAGGCAGGGCTTTGAGCGAAGCACCTGCTTCTAAGGAGGAAGCAGAGATTAATCTGGCTTTGTCTTCTAAGTTGCCTGCCGACTGTAGTAAAAAGGAGAGGTGTGATTTAATGATAGACACATCCCATGTGATTTGTTTTGATCTGGAGTTGATTTCGAGTAATTCTAAGCCTACTAATATTGACCAAGTTGTAGAGCAATCCTCAACCTCAGTAATTCCGTGAGAAATTATATCGTGTTGGAGAAGCGATTCGATTAGGCACTTGGAACCATAGAATGATGCCACGAAGGCGGGAATAGCCATATCTAAGACACGTCGGATGCCTAATTCTCCAAAACTGATCGGAAGAGAAGCCTGTAGCCATGCGTTATGAGGAAGAAAACAATTAATGATGGATTCCAATCCAGATTTGGTGGAGTTATCGTAAAGTTCAAGTAGATCTTCTTCTCTCCAAGATATTGAACATCGCAGAAAATATAGCAACCTTGGCATGGTAAAAGAAGTTCTTAATAAATAGAAAGCTGAGTGTGCCGACATTAATGACAATCGTTGGAAATAATTCTCCAGCTTGGCAGTCTTCTCAATTAATAAAGCTTACCTTGCTTCAAAAGAAAGGGCAGAACCGAAAAGAAAAGCGTTTGAAGGCGTCATTAATTGAATGCCTGGAGCCGCCTCATTCAACATAGTGAAAAATATATTTGTCTGTTCTGGAGGTGTTTCCAGGAAGCTAATCTCATATTTGGAGTAGTTTAGTTGGAGGCCTATTAAAGATGCCTTTGTATCGATATCATTTAATGTATTTAGTATGGTAATTGGGTTTCCAGCTATAGTGCCATCGTCCAAGTACCATATATATTTAGATCTGTATTTATAGTGTTAACGATTGGTTGTAGCGTTAAGGCAAATAATGCAAGGGTCTCCTTGCTGAACTCCTCTTTGGGATAAGATAATGTCTGTGCAGTGTAATAAATAACTGACTTGAGCATAACTCTGGATTACGTAAGGTTAGATGGATGGAAAATTGTAATTAACGGCAGTGAACATTGCATTCCGGTCTATTTCGTTAAAGGCGTTTTTAAAATCAATCTTTAGGAAGGCTTTAGGCTTTTGATGAGGGTGGGAGTAATACATACGTGCAGCATGTGCTGCAACTTTAGCCCCATGTTGAATGCCTACTCCTAGTTGAAGGCGTTGAAGTAACTGACTTTTAATTCTCCCACATATTATTTTAGAAGAAAGTCTTCTCCATGTGTTTCCTATGGCAATTAGTCTAATCCCTCCACATTTCTTTTTCAATGAAATAAGAGAAGCTCCGAAGAAAATTGGCCTTATTTCTATGGGCACATCTCCTGACAAAATCATAGAGAGAAACTCGCAAGTGATCTTGGTAAGGCAATCTTTAGAGTCATGAACGTTGTAAATAATTAATTCCTTGAGAATTGAAGGGCGCATGCTGCCTATTCCTCCAGCTGAACCAGAAAGGAAGGATTTGAGCGCTTTTAATAACTCGTTGGATAAAACTATTAACTGTAATATTATGATCTGCTAAGTTAGATGCAGTAAATGTATAAGAGCGTGGAGGATGTTTTTCTTTTAAGGATCTTAAAATAGCAGGATCTGATGGAGCAAAAGAATCCGCAGGAATGAGAAGTCTGACAGCACCATGTATGTCGCCATCAGCGAGTTTATTTTCGATATGTTTAATGAAGATGTCGTTAGGTGATTTGTTAAGACTTCTGTTGCGTTTGTCTTTGTTCGTCGTAAACTTGTTTAAGTTCGTTCTATCGTCGTGAGCAGGGGCGGATTGGCAACCATAGGGCCCACCCTGCTAAACTGAAATGAGGGCCCACTGTATAAAAATGTAAAAAATGTACTTGGCATTCTTCATATGTATTAAATATAAAAGTCCATCTTCGAACTCATAAATAGTATCCCACACATTCATACAAAAGCAAAACATTCATTACAAAAAATCTGAAGTAGGAACATTTTAATAGTAACTCATACAGTGTGTAATTGGCATTATCATTTTTTATTGTAAACACACACAATACCGGAATTGGTGCTTTCAGTTATTTATATAGAAAATAGTGCTATTGTTTTTTTATGTAATGAATTTAAACCATTTATTTAAATAAATGAGTGTCATGTTTTAGAAAACCCAAAATATATACATGTGCAATTAGTATAAAATTATCTCAAGTAAACTCTGAAACACTAAGTAATTAAAGCACTGACAGAAATAATGTAAGTTTCTTTCCTCATAAATCAGTTCTAATATCAAATTGGATATAGATATTTGGGAAACGTTAATTAATTTTGAAGCAATTTTTATTGCGTTTTTTTGTAAAATAACATATCTGAACTTTTTTTAAGTAACCAAAGCTGCAACCACCCTACTTAACGAAGATCCATATTTTTTCATAGCTGATCTGGGGCTCCCCTCCCCCTTGATACGTAAAAAATACCACTTACTTCAGTCGGGAGTCTGCTCGCGAATGTGCCGCAATCTCTCTCTGTACCTGTCTTTTTGGCGAGAAGAAAACGTTGTAACCCACATACACAAACTTGTCTAAATATTGGTGTATAATCTCGAGGAAGTACGCCCCACTCGTATCAGACAACTCCCCCCTTCCCCCAAGCGTTTGAGGTGAGACAACAGACATGGCGTCAATGTTGGAAACTTGAAAAAGCTGTAACTTTGTGGCTTCAATGCAACACAAAGAATGCGATTGGAGGTAAATTTGCGATAGATTTCGAAATGCAAGATTTTCCTTGACATAAGTAAGTCATAATATCATATCTTCATGTCGCAGAAAGATTAGATATCGTCTATCGTCTAGTGTAGTCCGCCCATTCCTCGCCTGGCCCAACTTCTCTTTTCATATGAACACCTACTTTGCACATCACAAATATTTTTTACATTTTACTACACTTTTATTTTAAATTACCTTTAAATAATTAAAGGGAAGTTAACATTTACACGATATATACACTGATTTGACTGACAGCATAAATGTTCAGCACTTTTAGAAGTTACACCAACGCTTACTGAGCCCAGTGCCGGCAGCTAGTGCACTCAAACGGATCAGGTCAGGCTTCATCGGGTCAGGGCTCGAGTCGAATCTCCTTGGGTCACAGGTCGGGTCAGGGCTGCTCTAGCCACGGGTCGGCTCGGGTCAACTTTCTTATGCGTCGTTTCGGCTAAAACCTATTCGGATCACGAGTCGGGTCGGGTCGACGTTGCACTCGACCCGAGAAGGATTTAGCCGAAACGGCGCATAAGAAAGTTGACCCGAGCCGACCCGTGACTAGAGCAGCCCTGACCCTAGCGTAGGTGGCCTGACCCGACCCGTGTCTCAAGCAGGCTTGACTCGACCCCTGACCCATGAAAGCCTGATCTGACCCGTTTAAAAGCACTACGCGGCAGCAAATAGTTCAGTTAATTTCGTGTTCGCTTGTTAAAGTTGTGTAATTTCAAGTAAAAATAGCAATAAAAGATCAGCTACAATTGACTGAAATCATCCAAAGACGTGGTGTATACATTATAATTTATAAACAACTTAGACAGAAAAAAAAAACCTGGTAACTGTCCTGCAGTACTCGAATGAGTCACATCACGCTCATTTGCTTCTTGGAGCTTCACAGATTCAAATAGCCTACGTTGTTTTGGGTCAGATGCAGCTTTTTTTAAATCACATCTTCGTTTGTGTTCTCGCTTTTTAGCACCACTTTTATATTTTTTCTTTACAGTAATCTTACAATCACTCCTACCATCCATACTGACACAACCACATCTGTCTTCCATTACAAACGACACGTAACTGGTGTTCCAATAATTGAATTGCTGTTATGGGATTTCCTCTTCGATGTAATATACAAATGAAACACGAGCCGAGGGCAGCAACTTCATAAGCCTGATCCGATTTCTTTCTTCGAAGCTTGGTCTGAGGACAATGCAGTTCAAACACGTTCCGGCTCCACCTCCACTTTACACAATAACGATATCTACGAAACTATTGTTTCTTTAAAACATCGCCACTCGCCGGCTTGTAAAAGGACCGGAGTAGGCAATGGTATCCAAATCCAATAACAGCCTGAAATCTACTGTGTTTCTTATATTTTAAAATAGTAGTAGTTAACGTGCTCGTTTTAAACAGCTGCTGTATCACAAACCTCGCAATGTTTTAGGGCCTGATTGTTTCATAGACGGAACCTGTTCAAGTCAATAAACGTGAAGAAGAATAAGGCCTGTTCATGAAAGTTTAACTTTACGTCTTTTTTATGCAAAACACAAGTTTGCGGGAGTTACCCTGCCATATTTTTGATGCTGGTAGGTTTGAGCACACCTTTTTAAAATTGGTGGAGGGGGCCCACCCTGCATTTGCAGGGTAGCAGGGCCAGTCCGCCCCTGGTCGTGAGAGCTATTTGACCAGAGTTGAACTCTCTGCTTCACCCATATTGTGAGATTAGAGGTTTTTTCGGATTGGGTAGGCATACAACGAGCAATGTAGGGGAATATTAGGAGTTCGGTCCAATCTTCAATATTATTTGAAGTTACAATCTTCTGGAGAATTTCAATAAGAGCTTCGGCCACTGCATGTCTTGCTCCTCGAGGAACTCGACGAAGAATGGGCACTGATGATTTTAGCCTTCCCAAACTACCAATAAGTTTTGTACTGACAATCTCCCCAAGAGGAACGTTATCATTTGAATTCAAGTCTTCCTTGTTTGAAGTACTACTAGTTGAAGAATGTCTCATTTTAAACTCAGATGTTCTCTTTTCATTATGGCATTTGCTATTGTGAATCGTTAATCCTCTTGAGTTGACGAAGTATTTATTACATTTGGAGCAGAGGACATCTCTGGAATTAACACTAGTACCATTAGGTGTGCAAGATATATGTTTAGATTGATTGATCATTGTATCTTCATTGTTGGAATATTTAAACTTACGCTTCAATGAGAATGTTATTGTTGAAAAATTCGAAACTTTAACTCTTTTTTAGCGAAAAATAACTGACATTAATTTTGTATTGTGAAACAAAATACGAAAACAACACAAAATGAGCAAAATCTACTGCGCTCCTCAATCACCCACACAGAACAAGGCACTGAACAAGGAAGACAACTCCCATTGCATGAAAATGCAATGAATGATAAAAGATAGATGATACCAAACTCATTCCCAGTGACGATCAGTGTCCACAAATCACGAAATGTTCTCGGAGTCATCGGAGCATACCAGGAAGCCAAATCCAAACACTATCCCCATCAACAAACCACACTTTCACACTCGAAACGAACCAAATTCACGGAGCGGTTCAAAAGCACGTGTATACTAATTGAGTTTTTTTTTTTTTTTTGTAGCATCATATAAGATTCATATATATATATATATATATATATATATATATATATATATATATATATATATATATATATATACAGGGCCATCGCATGGGCGGGGCGACCAAGACAATCGCCCCGGGCGCCGCGACCAGGGGGCGCCGGGACGACAAATCAACAAAATTCAAGGAATTCAGACTATGTTGGTAAATGAATTGTTTTTTTCTAAATAATGTTAATTCAGATATTTTAATAAGATCAGGCCACGACTAAGTAAACTTTAATTATTTATTTATTTCATAAGGACAACACAATAGGCTAAATGCCCAGTTATAGTGTAGTGTACATAATTATCTAACATGCACTATTATATATACACACAAATATACGTCGTTTAATTATGCAGAAGTTATTGCCTTACAATTGTTTCGAACTTGTTTTCGGACATTACTAAATAATTACATCTACTACATGAAATCTAATCATTTCGTTATATGAAGCACACATTCTCCACACAGGAGGCTTATGTAATATGTTAGTTCTTGCTTTTCTTCAATAGAATGTCCAAGTGTTTGCTGTTCTAGTCTTCTTACCTGTTGGGACACGTAATAACACTTCTGAAACTAACTCTGGACAGTCAATTTTACAGTTTAATAATTTTTGTAAGAGCAACAGATCAAATACCTATCTCCTTTTTTCTAATGCTTGTAAACTAAAATTCGTTACTAAGTCTTCTTAGGGGACATACTTTGGGTGGAAAAAGGTTTTCTTGTATGCAAGCACTTTTTTGAAAATTTAAACGGTATATTTTCTATTGCATTAGAGTATTTAGTGACATTTAGTCCAAACAGTAAAACAGTATTCCAATTTTGACCTCACATACGAAAAATATAACCCTATAAATGTTCATTCTTTGTAGAAATCATGTTCTATCCTATAAATTAAACCTATGTTTCTATATGCACTACTCGTTATTGCGTCAACGTGTTGAGCAAAGGTTAATTTGCTATCAAATATAACTCCTAGATCTTTTGATAGTATTTGGGCTAGACAAGGAAGTGCCATTTATTACATAAGTGAAGTTAATTGGATATTCTTTCCTCGTGAAAGATACAGATTTACATTTGACACATTCAGGAATAATTTATTCTTATCACACCATATATGAACCCTATGTAGTGAAGTTTCACGCAGTCATCAATTGCATTTACTTTGGAGTATAATTTGAGATCGTCGGCAAAAAGAAAAACTTGAGAAGTTTTAATACACAGAGGAATATCATTAACAACAAGAGGAAATAACAGAAGACCTAGATTAGATCCTTGAGGGAGTTTCGATAGAGTATTGAGCTTGAAAATTAGCGGTAAAGTAAAACATCGTCTAGGATTATTCAACTGGAACTCTCTCCAGCCCTCTGTGAGAAGAGTTTTTTTCTTTTTTTTTTTAATCTTGAAATTTAATATTTGTATATTCTATGCTATTACTATGTTGATGTATCAAGTTCAAAATAAGCATTTTGAACTCATTTTGAACGCATTTTGAACTCGATCTCAATAATTCAAAAACCATGTTTTCATTAACTTTTGTTTTAACTACAAAAGCCATTCACTTTAAAAAACTGACATAATACCAACTTATTTTTGCCTTACATTATGATCTTACATTCCATATTTAAATCTAGAGATACAGAATAAACTCTGGTTGTTTTTCATAACATACTGGGGGAAGGGTGCCTGGGAATTCTCGCCCCGGGCGCTTGCAACCCACACGACGGTCCTATATATATATATATATATATATATATATATATATATATATATATATATATATATATATATATATATATATATATATATATATATATATATATATACAGTAATATATACCTAATCCTAAATCCCCATACCTAAACAATAAAAAAAGTCCATATGAACGTAGGGCAAAAAACGCTTTGTTTCAAAGTTACGAGATGCCGAAATCGAGAAAATTGTAACTTTGAGGCTGACTAGCTCGCAAATTATGAGAGATATCAAAGGCAGTTAAAGAAATATTAGAGGAACTAGTACACTGGCTATTTAAATAACCACGTTTCAGAGTTGGGACGCAACGGATTTTATAGAAGGAGCTGCGCTTAGGTTCTGCTTTCCCACCTCTCTCTCTAAAATCGTGTGCACCGGAAGAACACATCTCTGAAACATAGGTATTTAGATAGAGAATGTACGAGTTCCTGTAATATTTCTTTAACCGCCTTTGATATCTCTCATAGTTTTCGAGCTAGGCAGAATCAAAGTTACAACTCTCTCGATCTCGGCATCTCATAACAAGGATTTCACCTGTGGATTTTGGCTACATAATAAATGAATACCATATATATATATATATATATATATATATTATGAGGGGGCCAGGGTTCGTTTCCTGTGGGCTACCGTTTGTATAAACAGATTTAATGGTATCGGGTTTGATCCCTGCATGTCCTAGCACTGATTCATGGGAGAAAACAGACTCTTGGACTAAGTGATACCAACCCACAGGTAAACATTAACCAACTGAGAACAAAACTGGTGAAACTCAGGATTCGAACCATGGACTTTTGATATATATCGTGTTCGTGATTATCCTCTTCTTCCACCTCAGCTGAATCAGCTGATTGTTCCATTCGTGGTTACCCAGTGTACGGTCAGTGTTCGGGGAATCTTGGGTGCGATATGTATTTCTTTCCCATGTATTTCACGAAAAACAATACCAACCTGTTCCACTGCTGAAACTATAAATATAATGAATAAAATACTATAAATATACGCTTCACTTCTGTCCTTTATCAGCGGTACGCAGTGTTTAGGAAATTACGAGAAAACCCTGCCATAGTTTTCATAGAATCATTAACCTTCAATGCGAGTACTGCAAAATAATATATTACGGCAAGGCGGATTAAATTAAAGTGATATTTTACATTATTTAACGCTACAGTCTTTCAACAGGTAGTTGAATCCCCAATTTTTTCAATCATTAAGTAACTAATTATCTTCGTCATTCATAAAAAATAATGATTTGCTATTTTCCATATTGAAATTTTATGGTTAAGTTTTGAGAGAATAAATATGGTATTTAATAAGTGTCAGCAGTTATATTCTCTAGTTGCGATTCATCTCAATTTATATCTTTGAGTCCTCTAGCAAATATTCCAATTAAAACATATATTTTTGTTTCATATATTGACAGTAATATTTGTTTTTAAAATATTAAAAAAAAAAAACTCCAAAATAACGGAATCCCGTGACGTTATCCAGTGACAGTCTCAGTGTTAATTTTGTTCGACTATAATACAACATAAATTGTGAGACAAAGTTTTTCACACGGAGAAATACATGCAGGAACGCTGACAGCTATGTCACAGAACAACACCACTTACTTTCTGTAATTTCTTCTCACTTTCGAACTCAGAACTCAATATTCTGTTTTATTTTGTTCAAGAATCTGGTTAAGTGATATTTCTTATATTTAAAAGAAGCAGTTTTATTAGTATTATTCATAATTTACTGGTACTTTTTAGATTTTGATAATTCTTCAGTAGAAATTTCTTTAAGCATTCAAAAACAATATTTTCACTTACATAATTTTCAACTTTTCCCTACATAATGATATTTGCAGCCAATCTCGTAATTGCGCTTTATCAGTAGAATTAATTCGTTTAATCAACATAATCCTTCATTTGTTATAGCGCCAGGAAACGTTTACGCTTTTGCTGGTAGAGAATGATAGTTCTGATGTGAAAATTTTTCCTTGTTTTGTGGAATTCGTCTACATTCATGTCAATAAGCAACAATGTTAGACATTTTCATGTACCAAATGCCATTGTCGAATCTTCCTTAGCAACACTATGCAAAATCACATTATAATAAGATAATTACGGATTTTCTTTGGAATTATGTAAATTTTAAGTAATGCTACACGTCTAGTGACCAATGGTGTTAAGAGCACCGTAAGTAAATTACTAATGAACATTCCGACCGTAGTTGTTAGTGCATTTGATTTTTTTTTTTTTTTTTTAATCTTGAAACAAAGATAATCACCTAAATTAACACGGAAGAAACTTTCATATTACAGGAAATACAAAAGATATTCAGTGAGTATTACAAAAAAAAAAAAAAAAAAAAAAACAAATAAATATGTAGAAATTCATTGCACATAAATGTTCTTGAGAGAATAAGGATGTTATGAACCACAAACAAGGTTATTACATATTAATATATATGCAGTGTTATCGCTTAATGTAATGAAATGTGGATTTTCTGTTTGAATCAATACAATGAATGGAATCTGTGTACTTGAGCTCTCCTTAACGCAAATTTGTCATTCATAAATAAACAAGTAAAAGTATACATTTCATGAAGTCTTTCACGCTAGTTCAGGTTCTGCGTAATCATCAAAATTTAAGAAAAACGTTGTGGGTTCCTAGTGTCTCTGTGAGTGTGTGTGTGTGTTAGAGAGAAAATTTGTGTGAATGGATTATTTTTGGTTGATAGGTTAAAGATTAACGTCTCTTTTTAGCATTGAGACTATATGAGAAGTCGATCTACAATTTAACTTGGAATCTAAACTATCGTATGATTATGCCTTCACGTTTCTGGGTTTTCCCACCAGGACATACACCCTCCATTCCAAAAGAAACCGAACGTTTTAAAAAAACAAAGAAGCAATGTACATTTTGGAAGAAATCATTTTTATTAATCAATGTATTCCCCTTCTGCATCGATACACATATTTGCATGCTCCAACAAGTTGTCAAACGACTTCTCCATGTCCTTTATTGGAATGGTCTTTAGGACGGCGGTCGTCGCCTTCTCAATGGCATCAATCGATGCGTGCCACTTTCCTTTCATCGCCAAATGCAGTTTCGGGAACAGATAGAAATCGCACGGAGCGAGATCTGGTGAATAGGGCGGATGATGCAACCGAATAATGTGATTTTTGACCAAAAATTCAGTTACAAGTCACGAACGATGTGATGGTGCATTATCGTCCAAAAGAGTCCAACTGCCGATTTCGCGATATTCGGGCCGAATACGACGAATTCTTGCCAGCAAACGCTTCATGACGCCCAAGTAAAACTCTCCAGTGACTGTCTGGCCGGGCTGAACAAATTCTTTGTGGATAATTCCTTTTGAATCGTAAAAACAAATCAGCATCACCTTAACTTTTGACTTCACCAAGCGACTTTTTTTGGGTGTTCCTTCATCCGGCGCTCTCCATTCAGCACTTTGCCGCTTTGTTTCGGGCTCATATTCAAAACACCACGTCTCGTCACCAGTTACAATCGATTTCAAGAAGTTTCGATCCCGCCGAGCACTTTTAACGATGTCTTTGCAATGCGCAATTCGATCAACTTTTTGGTCTTCGATGAGTTTGTGTGGTACAAACCGCGAATTAACCTTCTTAAGGCCCAAAACTTCGGTCAAAATGCGGTATGCGGTTGTTTGAGGAATGCCTAATTCCATTTCAATAACTTTCACCGACGATTTTTTGTTATGTTTGATGAATTCACGCACTTTTTCGATGTTTTCTTCCGATAATCCGGTTCTGGGACGGTTTGATCTTTCGTCATCATCCAGCGTCTCTCTACCCGATTTGAATCGCCTGAACCACTCGTAAACTTGCGTACGGGATAGACACTCATCACCATATGCATTTTGTAGCATTTGGTGCGTTTCACTAAAAGTTTTACCCAGTTTAACACAAAACTCAATTGCAGCTCGTTGTTTGACTCATTTTCCGACCGATGTACACAACACACTGACAGTTGAAACGCAATAACTTTGTTGCCGTGCATCCAAATGTCATGACATTTATACCAGTTGTCAGTGAGGGACTACGCCATCTACCGGTAAAATATTACAACAGATGGCACTAGTGGTACTATTTGTTTTCAAAACTTCGGTTTCTTTTGGAATGGAGGGTGTATGCACCAAAGGCGTGCGCGCTACCAATTAGACCAGCGGAAAGGTCTGTGAGTGTGAGAGTTTTGTTTACTCTTTATTAAATCATTTGTCTTAACAATAGCATAACATTGTAAATTAGAAGATATCATTTTGAATGTCGGACCCAATTTCATTGATTCTTTTACACAAGTTTTCTTCTGTAAGTTTAAATATTATGAATATAAGAAGGAGAGATATAATTTAAGATACTTTTTCCTCTCTTTAAATATTTTATTCTCAAGGAAAATAATTTGGAAGTGTCAATTGTCTTTGTAGATTTGACAGAAATCTGTTTATACATACTTAAAATTCCAAAGTGGTTTTAAGTGGATATCAACAACTACTTCTAAAAAACATAATCATAAAACATTATCTTCAGTGTCTTGGTGTCTATCTTTCTTAAAATTTACAATTCCCTTTCTTTATTGGTCTGGGATTTGGTCATAATAAAGCGTATAGAGCTTCTTCTAAAGATATAGACCCTAAGATGTTTGAGTAATGATTTTTCTTAATAATAATAATAATAATAATAATAATAATAATAATAATAATAATAATAATAATAATAGATCATTCCAGTAAGAATTTTCATGTTTCAAACGAGAAACTCTTTACCAAAAACTATTGATTTTCTCTCTTTTTCATCTTTTCTGTCTTCAATTGTCTTTCGTAGCTTGTGCTTTGCTGGCATGTTAACAACTGCTTGACTAGTGGCAAATGCCAGAATGTCTAGTGATGGTTTCGAACTTAGATCAAACTGTATTGTACGGCATATCAAAACTCTTAATAATTGCCTTTGCTAAACCGTTTAGAATGCAACAGGACAGGGAGGTATTTTTTCACTCGTATGAGCTTATCAACTTGATTTTGATTATCACCAGTTTATTCTCCGCGTGTGTCAGCTACCGAAACCCTCTTTGTCAGCAGCAGGCCCATATCCAGGAGGGTCTAAAGGGGCCGGGCCCCCTAAATTTTTGCTGCCCCCCTAAAATTTTCACGGAAGGCTTGTAAATGAACTATAATATGGTTGAATCGGGCCCCCACTAACTTTGGGCTGGCTACTGGCCTGGTCGGCAGCACTCAATCATTGCTCTTTGTTCCAGACCTTCGAACATGTTACAAAATCAGATAATCGGAAATCGCAAGTGTATAGTGTTAGACTAAGATCAAGCCTGTATTTACTCTCGGCTAACATCGGCCATAGTCCAAGACAGCAAATTTTTGGATGGATATGACACCGGACTTTTACATTTGTAAATATTCAAATATGAATCTTTGGTTAGAAAGCAATAATTTAATTTTAGTTATGAATTAATATTCATTATTTCTCTTCTTCCATTGTTGACACTGTATTCATTTATCATAGTTTTAAAATCTTCCTTGTGGAATAACTTCTAGAATAACCTGAAGGTTTCAATGCTTACAAACACAACTGCCAGTGCAAGAAATTTATGAGTGTTTGATGGCAGTGACAACCACGTATTATTATTTCTGAGTATGGCAGTTTAAATATTCTAGTCTATTAGTTGTTAGATTAAAGTCAGTCAGCCAAGCGGGATTGAAAATTCACTCTTGTACAAGTGTAGCCCAAAATATATAAAAAAAAATGATTAGGTAGAGTTGAGTGCAGAAAACAGTTTAAACTCAATTTAATACAGCTATTTCTTGTATTACTCGATCAATTCATTCCGATAAATTATCGTGTAACACGAAAATGCGTAAAGTCGATTGATATTAACATGTACAACATAAAGATGAAGGTTTAAAGGGAGAAAATCATTAAAATTTCAATTTTCATTCACTGGAAAATTATACAAAAAATGTACGTTAAAAGCTGGCAGGCTTCAGTTACATGATACAGGAATTGGTTACGGTTATTCAAGATCACTTTCTTGCTCTCTTGAAATCCCTCGGACAGAAGACTGGTAATTTTTGACTTTTGTTAAAAACTGATCTAGATCCATCTGAAGGATAACACTGTAGTACTTTTGTCGTTGTTTGGATCGTTCTACTCAATGGTCTTAATTGCATAGTAAATGTGATTTTAAAGAATCCAGTCAGTTGTGCTATAGAAAGATATTTGAGGGGCTCAGCACTACTCTTCCTTAAAAAAAAAAAAAAAAAAAAATCTATCTTCGTTACTGAGTTCTAGTGAACAGGATCGGAGCAAATCGTCCACATGGCCTGGTCTACATCATCAAATCCAATTCATCTTATCAAGTCAACGATGTGTTGTCTTGAATTTGCGAGCTCGTTTTCGGGATTGAAGTGCTGGAACAAGAAAGTTCAGGTCTTTTTCCAAATCTCTTTTATATATAGGACTGTGTAACCTCTACCCATGAAGAAGCAATATTATTAAGAGTATTGTTGGATTTGTTATGGCAACATTTGTGCCGAGTTTTGTTCTTCTTTTGTTTTTCTTTTGTTCTTCGCTCGCTCGTTTTGTATCAGCTGTAGTGCAAGTGCTAATGTTAGAATAAAAATAGTATTTTTTGCCTTCTATAATATAATATTAACGTTTTATTGTAACATCTGGCGACCGTGACACGACTGAAAAACAACTTAAATAATGGAGAAGGCAAAAAGAGTGAGAACAGTGGCGAGAGCTGTATTTACAAAAATCGCAAAAAATGTGGAGCAGTGCTGTAATGCCGCGAATGTGAACATTGACGAACTTAAAGTGAACTTCGAATTATTGGAGGATAAATACAGGGTAGTTGATGAAGCACACAATGAATACATTGAACTGTTATTAAAAGAAGAATTCCAAGAAGATGATTTGATTCAGGAAACAGAAGCACAAGATAAGTATGTTCTGACATTTTATAGTCTTCGTACGAAAGTTCAAGAGTTGATCGATAAGCATGCATCAAATTCAACTCGTGATACAGACAGTGTTTCGACAGAAGGTAAGAAACGGGGTATTAAGTTACCGGTAATTGAATTGAAGAAGTTTGATGGTGACTTAAAGAATTGGTTACCGTTTTGGAGTCAGTTCAATCGAATCGATGCGGACACGAATATCGCACACAGTGACAAATTTCAATATTTAGTTCAGGCCACTCTACCCGGTTCAAGAGCACGCCAATTTGTTGAAAGTTTCCCGTTATGTGAAGAAAACTATCCGAAAGTGATTGAAGGTTTGAAGTCACGTTTCGGTCGTGAAGATACATTGGTAGAAGTGTATGTGAGGGAACTTTTAAAACTGGTGTTAAGCAATTTGAACAGTAATAAGCAATTAGAACTCAGTGCCTTGTACGACAAAATTGAGTCACAATTACGAGCATTAAGTACATTAGGAGTGACGACAGACAAATGCGCAGCAATGCTGTACCCACTAGTGGAATCGTGTTTACCTGAGGAACTTTTGCGAGCATGGCAAAGAGGAACTACGAACTATGGAGAATCTACAGTGGAAAATAGACTGGAAAATTTAATGTTGTTTGTGAGAAAAGAAGTTGAAAGTGAAGAGCGAATAGCACTTGCAGTTGCAGGCTTTGATTTGAAAGATACTTCCAGTGTGATAAAGAAAAGGAAGGATCGAAGTAGTCCCACAGAAACTGTTCCAACAGCGGCAGAGTTAGTTAATTGTAAAAGTGACCCAGAGAAATGTATTTTTTGTAGTGATTTTCATGTTACCGAAGAGTGTTCTAAGGCACGTAACTGGTCTTTCGAGGAAAAAACAAAGGTGTTAAAAGCGAAGGGTTGTTGTTTCAAATGTCTAAAACCGGGGCACGTTAGCAGTAGATGTAGAGTAAAATTAAAATGCGCCAAGTGCAAGGGACAACATTCATACATTATGTGCAAGGGACCAAAAGGTAACAAGGGAAATGACGGTACAGTGAAACAAAGTGTAACGAAACCGGTTATTGAAAATACATTAACTAATAACGTGTATGCCGAAACGTTTTTGCAAACATTAGTTGTAAAAGTAAGGGGTCAAGAGACAGAAAGGGAGGTAAGAGCAATTATAGATACAGGTTCCCAACGATCGTACATTCGAACAGCTACCGCATTGGAAATGGGATACGAAAGTGTTAAAAAAGAAAGTGTTACGCATGCACTCTTTGGAGGTATTTGTTCTGCACCTTATGAACATAGTTGTTATCAAGTTAGGTTGTATAGTCTGAAAGGAGATTATGCATGCAATTTTGAAGCGCTGAACCAAGATACAATATGTAGCAATGTGACGTCAGTAGTTGAAGGTCCTTGGATACAGGAGTTAAAAAATTTTGGTGTAGAAATTTACGACAGGAACCCTGGCGCGATAGAAATTTTAATTGGTTCTGACATTGCAGGAAAACTTTTTACTGGGAAAAGAATTGTGTTGAAGTCCGGATTGGTAGCTATGGAAACATTGCTTGGTTGGGTTTTAATGGGCAAAGTTAAAGTACGTGGTGATGTTAAATTCTCGTCTATGGCAACGATGTCCATGTTTTGTAAAGAAGCATCTATAGCGGATTTATGGCGGTTAGATGTTCTTGGTATCACAGATCCTGCGGAAAAGAAGACAAAATTGGAAGCTCAGCAAGCAGTAATGGATTACTTTAATAAGACCGTAGCTATTAATGAGGAGAAGAGGTACGAAGTAATGTTACCTTGGATAGAAGGACATCCTACACTTCCTAGTAATATTGAGATGTGCAAAAGAAGATTGAATACACTTATTGCTAAGTTGAAGAAGGAAAACCGTTACGAAGACTATCAACAAGTGTTGAATGAGTGGATATATGATAGCGTAATAGAAGAAGTTCCACCAGAAGAAAAGGATAGAGAAGGGCATTATTTACCTCATCGCCATGTAGTCAAGGAAAGCAGTACGACGAAAATACGTCCCGTCTTCGATGCATCAGCCAGGGAGAAAAATTATCCTTCATTGAATCAGTGTTTAGAGAAGGGTATTAATTTGATCGAAATGATACCCTCAATTTTGATAAAGTTTAGGTTAAATAGAATCGGAGTTGTATCCGATATCAAGAGAGCATTTTTACAAATTAGTGTTTGTAAAAGAGACCGTGACTTTTTGAGATTTTTGTGGGTTGACCAGGAGGGAAACGAAAAGATATTTCGTCACAAGCGTGTAGTTTTTGGTGTGAACTGCAGTCCATTTTTGTTGTGTGCAGTGATAGAACATCATCTTAAGTTAGAAATGGAAAAACAAAGAGAAGGAAAAAGCCAATATTCCAGAGAAGTCATCGCTCAGCTTTCGAAGTGTTTTTATGTGGACAATTGCGTTACCAGCGTAAGGAATGAAGAGGAGCTTCATCACTTCATTAATGAAAGTACTCAAGTAATGGCGAAAGCTGGATTTGAGCTGAGAGGATGGGAGCACACTTCTTTTGGAGAGATGGAGCAAGACAACGGAGTACCAGTCTTAGGTCTACAGTGGGAAACGAAATCTGACACTTTGGCAATAAGACCAGAATGCTGCGACGGGTTGATACCAGAAGTTCTTACTAAGAGGGTTATTTTGTCGTTTGCAAATAGGATATTTGACCCCATAGGGATTACTTCTCCAGTGACGTTGTATCCAAAGATCCTTTTGCAAGAAATTTGGCGATTGGAATTAAGTTGGGACGAAGAAGTACCAGGGGCAGTAAGGAAGAAATTTTTACAGTGGGTAGGTGAATTGCCTTTGTTGAAAGAACTTTCATTTCCTAGATGTATCCAAGGAGATTCAGAAAATTGTAGTCTACATGTGTTCTGTGATGCAAGTGAAAGAGCCTATGCTACGGCAGTTTTTCTTAGAACTGTTACAAGAGAAAACATTAATGTGCAGTTAGTACAAGCCAAGACAAGAGTTGCTCCTATAAAGAAATCAACCATAGCAAGATTAGAATTATTGGCAGCTACTATTGGTGGGAGACTAGCTACTTCTGTGATTGAGGCCTTGAATCTTGAAGGTATACAGATTTATTATTGGACAGATTCTACAACAGTTCTTGCATGGATTAAACGAGATGAGCAATGGAATACTTTTGTTTGGAATCGAGTGCAAGAAATCCGAAAATTAAGTGAAAAGGAAACTTGGCATTACGTACCAGGAACCATGAATCCGGCGGATTTACCATCGAGAGGATGTACTTCAGAACAACTGCTTGAGTCAAAATGGTGGGAAGGTCCTTCGTGGCTGCGACGACCCAAGGAGGAATGGCCAGAACAGAAGTATGAGTACAAAGAAGAAATCATTACGCAGGAAAAGAAAAAGACGGTTTCATCAGTTATGCTTAATGTTGGAAAGGAGGACAGTGACTGGTATTATCGGTATCCTTCCAAATACGAAAAATTAGTTCGCATAATAGGTTGGATGAAAAGATTTATTCATAATTGTCGTTCTAAGCAAAGAAGAAGCAACGAGTTGTCTGTTGAAGAATTGTTGTCAGCAGAGAAGACAGTTATTAGACTTGTTCAAACAGATTCCTTTGAGGGTGTTGGCGACAAGAATTTGAAATCTTTGTGTCCGTTCGAAGACAATGACAAACTCATCAGAATAAAAACCAAAATTACAGAACTTTCAGATGTTGAAACCTTCCGTTATCCAGTTGTGTTGCCAAGCACACATCCAGTAGTAAAAATGTTAGTGTACGATAAACACGTGGAAGCTTGTCACGTTGGTGTTCAAGGTTTGTTGAGTCTTCTTAGGGACCAGTTTTGGATACTCAAAGGAAGAAAAACTATTCGATCTATAATAAAGCAATGTGTCATATGTAAACGATATACTGCCAAGAAGTTGGAACCAATCCCTGCAGCCCTACCCGAAGATAGAATCAGAGATGCAGCAGTGTTTGAAGTAACGGGAGTGGACTTTACCGGACCAGTTAGACTACGAGATGGAGGAAAAGCTTGGATTTGTATATTTACCTGTGCAGTATATAGAGCAGTGCATTTGGAGCTTGTTTCCGGATTATCAACGAGTGACTTTCTTCAAGCCCTTAGAAGATTTATAGCGCGTCGAGGCCGTCCTTCGGTCATTTACAGTGACAATGGCACGAATTTTGTTGGCACAGAAAATTTATTGAGCAGACTGGATTGGGAATGTATAACGTCTTTTGCAGGTGTGAAACGCATCAAGTGGAAATTCAATCCACCCAGTGCTGCTTGGTGGGGTGGATGGTGGGAGCGTTTAATTCGATTAATGAAAGGACTGTTAAGGAGAATACTTGGGAAGGCTTCTCTAAATTATGAAGAATTCATTACAGTGTTGTGTGACTGTGAAGCTGTCATGAATGGTCGACCGTTAACTTATGTGTCTGATGATAGTTCGGATTTATTAGCTTTAACTCCAGCTATGTTTCTGCAGCAAGTTAGAGAAGTAGGAGTACCGGATCTCGACAACTTGGAATCCGTTAACCTACAAAAACGGTTGAGATATTGTCATAAACTCAGGGAGCAGTTACGCAGTAGATTTCGCAGTGAATATTTGGGACAGTTAGTGCAGCATTGGAAATCTAGAAGAGACCATAGTGAAATAAAAATAGGGGATGTTGTACTTGTAGAAAACGAGAACTTGAAACGTTTAGAATGGCCTTTAGCAAGAGTTGTGGAAATATTACCTGGACGTGACGGTGAAGTACGACTTGTGCGCTTGAAGACACGTACCGGATTGATGATGAGACCAGTGCAACGAGTTTTTCCCCTGGAAGTTCATTCAAATGAGACACCACAGGTGTTGAAAGAACCAGCAGTGTATCCTAGTGATGAACAAATGGACGGAGTGAGTGATAAAAACACAAAGACTGAGTGTGAAACAAAACTTCAAACTGTTACAACTCGAACTGGTAGAAAAGTGAAACCTCCTACCAGATTAGATCTTTTGTATATACTTAAAAATAAATAATGTTTGTTGTGGTTGAGTTACTAGTCCCCTCAACGTAACTCAAGGTGGGAGGATGTTGGGTTTGTTATGGCAACATTTGTACCGAGTTTTGTTCTTCTTTTGTTTTTCTTTTGTTCTTCGCTCGCTCGTTTTTGTATCAGCAGTAGTGCAAGTGCTAATGTTAGAATAAAAATAGTACTTTTTGCCTTCTATAATATAATATTAACGTTTTATTGTAACAAGTATAATTCAAAGAAATTTTATCTTTAGCATCAGGATCAGTAACCAGCTAGGAAACTGTTTAGTGTAGAAAATAGCTCTTGATAGTTGTGAAAACACCCTGATTTATTGGTTGAATCAGAAATATGTTTGGTGGAAGAAACATAACACTGATGTTGCCATCCACATCAGCGATACTATGAGAATGTTCCGGCTCGTTGTCTAGGAGCAAATGTTAAAAGGCACATTTATCGCTTCACAATAAGTCCTAAGTTCACGGCGTAGTTAATTGCAAAAGTGAGATTCAATCGTATTTGCTATTATATAAGCTTTTCTCTTTGACAGCCACGCAACCAGCACTTCTCCTTGGGCTAACTCTAGAGCGCTCACGGAGTTTTGGAATGATAAACCAAGAGAAGCTTTGTTTTATAATATTCAGATGCATTTTCTTGTAACAATAATATGAGGTGGTGCTTGGAGGCTTTAAATCTCGGGACACTCTTTTCTTTCGCCGATTGAAATGTTCTACTTCGCATACACTTTCCGAACAACTCCATCATCAAGCTTGAACAGGTGCTACAATATGTAATCATACTCCTTAATTACGGCTCAGAATTGTGCTGAAAACTTCTTAGTAACAACATCAGTCTCAGGTGGTGCAATCTCACCTGTCAGATTTAGAGTATGGAATGTATGTCGTCTCTTAAAGCGCAACCAGCAATCGGAATAAAAGATGACACTTCAGGATCCGACTCTATAGCATTCAAAATTATCAAACTTCTCGCCGTGGCATGTATAATCAGGATGAATAAAGGAATGGTACGTTTATTCTGATGTTCGGTCCACTGGGCTTACATTCTTTTTAATTTTCCCGTAATTGGTGACATGATTTGAGCTATTTCAGCTATTGTAATTCTCGTCACACTTTTACAACTTCCTTTTTATTCTTCTGCTTGGTGTTTGATGTTCCTTAACGTTAATTCCTATAATACTGATTATGTCAATAGTAATTACATTATTTTGATTCTTTTTATAATTGCTAATATATTGTCCATTATAGCTTCGGAAGCATTCGACAGTGTTAATAAAATAAAATTGACCAAAATACCAAATATATTTTAAAACTCTTGGGTAACACTTTCAGCATTGTGACATTTCTTTGATCAGAAATGATATTTGAACACGAATATAAAGTGTCTGGTGAAGGCGATGTTACATTGCAGAATACACAAGGATTATTAATATATATTTAGTGATTTGGTCAATTTTGTTTTATTTAACATAACCACTAAATTTTTCTTTGTGTCTTACACTGGAACCATGGACGTTACTATTATTTTTTTTCATTGCTTTGAAAAAAATTAACTACGTCATACGTGAATATGACTAGCTAATTCAACAGTGATAGCGGTAAGATTTGGCCACCAGGTGCTCGCCCACAAGGTCACGCCAATATCGTACAGGAGGACTGCAAAATTACCGTACAATTTCCATGCAAGTTTTTCTTTCTTTCTTTATTTCTAAATCGCGTTATAGTGAAAACGCTTGAAGTGAGATCGTGTAGAACAAGGCATACCTGTAAGTAAATAAGTTAAACTAAAAATTACTTGATGTGTTTATGTGTTTTAACGTCCACTTCCACTTAAACATCGATTACTCACCTCGCTGTCTCAATTTGTATACACCAGTATAGAGGGATGGCAAAAATTTTATACACGGCCCTTAAGATCATAGAAAATACATGGTGTAAGTGGGTTCTGGAAACGTCCATTACAGAAGCGGGTCTAGAAGGTAACAACTGTTTGGGGGGAGACTAGAATGCAGACTATGATACGTATATCATAATTTTACTATAAACTTTCAAAACTATATATATAATAGTTTAAATTATTTTTGTCTCTCAAAACACCGGCGGAGCCTAGGACCCCAGGCTCGGCTAGATCCGTCACTGGGTTATTGGTTAGAAGTTAGTAACGAACATATTTAGTAATCGTTTTTCATGTGACAGATTTTTTTTTTTAATTTTAAAGAAAAAACAAAATCTTATCTAAGCCAACACTTATATTTTAATAACTTGTTTCAGAAATATGTCATTGCCTTCATTAGACACATTATAAGAATTCAATCCAAGGCTAGAACTTAAAAAATGAGAGAAATTTATTTTCAATAAGAATCTTTCGTTTCATTTTTAATTGTAAACTTTTAATTAGGTACAGACAATATTGGACTTAGTGGAAGGGAAGAGGAGAAAAGAAAGTGAGATATGACAAAGTGAGGAAGGGATACTGCATAGAATTAAGTATAAAAAATGTCATATGACTTAGGTAGGAGAGACAGGAAAAAGGTTAGATGAAAGGATTAAACAACTTAGGGACAACATTAGATTAAAGAGAGAAAGCAACGGGGCAGAAACAGATCATGAAATAGAGTGAAGTGTAGTAGAACTAGAAAAAGAAAGCAAATGCACCAGAAAAAAAGTGGAAAGAAACACAATGGATAAGGAGGAACAAAGGGACAGATGAATGAATTAAACCAGTGGATAAATGGTTCATGATGTGTATAACGCAGTATAGATCAGATACGAAAACAAGATAGCGCAAGTACATGCCTAATTGAAAGTTGACTTTAAAAAAGTGAAAATTTGAATCCACTTAATAAGTTGAGGTCTGTGCCTACTTGACAAAAACTGTAAAAAAGAATGGAAAATTCTCATTGGTTGCTAAAAGTTACCACCTCTCGTTTTCTGTAGCCTTAAATGGAATTCTTTATGAGCTATAGCCTTGAACGGAATTCTCATAATGTCTGATGAAGACTGATCTATTACCGAAACTATATGATGGGATATTAAAATTATTTCTATCATATAAATGTTTTTATAATATATGTAATCTTCTGCCAGATTTTATTTTTATTTAAGTTATACACTGTTCCAAAGCAGTACTTTAAAATCATATCTTACTACATTTGAATGAAGTAAGTTCGAGATGTAGCATGTCTTTTTTTTCTTTCTTTCTTGTAGGTGGTCATAATTTGTGCTACATGGCAAATTATTATGTGAGACCACAGAGAACCAAATGAAAAAACATGGATAAACGTCTACCGTCTCAGTCAGTTGATACACTGCCAGCATCCTCATCTTCAACCAGAATGCTGAATGGTACAGACCAAAGTAAATCACAGAATCCTAAAGTAAAATTGAAAGGAGACCGCAATTCGTCTTATCGTTCAGAAGGATTCCAAGCTAAAAATGTGAAGGATGGTGACAGTTTAAGTCGTAATGAAAGGTGTGTATGAGATACGATATACAGTAATTAAAGGCCAGGTATGGTAAACGGTTTTAGTAGGGAACTTCGAGATTATAATCGCATCACATATTAATGCCACGCTGTAGAATGTTATGGCTTAGAAAAAATATCTAAAACTTTATTTCTGGATAGGTTTGGAGTTACGAATTGCCTAAAATGTGTCTTAGAATTGAAATATTTACTATTATATTAAACTTTCATTTACAATTTAGGGATGAAGGTGAAGAAATTCATATCTGCACGAGATATCATGCACGTGTGTCTGAAAATTCTTATATATGTCATTACCAGTGTAGAGTTAAATATTTGTCTGATCCATCCTTAATTTATTGATCAAGTACTAACTGAAAGAGATCAACTATCTTGAAATAAAACGTCAGAAATATATTTTAAAAGTGCATATTTTATTCACATTACTTACTGCCTAAAGAAGCATTACTTTGATTTCTAAATTAAGTACTTTTATTTTCTAATATATAACATCTACTTGTGAAATTATATATTTATACAGAAAAAGAACAGACATATAGAAATATTTTCTCTATATAAATATTTATATAAGGAGAGATAAATTGTATTACATATATTGCGTTCATTGTACCATATACACGTACAAATTACACTAAATTACACAGAAAAACAACATTTTTATTGCTGTGGATTTTATTAAAATTCTGTCCTGATATTTGAAAAGCATTTCTGAAAGTTACATAAGAAAATAAAATTTAAATAATATAAATTAATAAATGAAATTTAGAAAGTATAATATTTTTGGTAGTTTTATATTGCTGTCTTCCTATTTTCAGTTGTGAAAAAGTGAGTAATCTAAATAATAAAAGATCAAAGTCTGATGAAAGAGCATCGCCTGAAAGATGGAAAAGTTTTTCACAACAAAGGAAAAGGTAATTTAACGTTTTACTGTAACAATACTTGATGTACTTATATTATTATGTGTGTGATCATTCGGAACTTCGATGACTGGAATAAATTTAAGTTTGTAGATATTTATTTTGCAATAGAAGTTATTGAATTTGAACTTTATGTGATAGTGGTGATATAAGGAATTCGAAACGTTTCGAGATTTTATGAATATTTAACATTTTGTAAGTAAAGCACCATACAAGAAAAATACACAGGGTCTAATATACTGAGTTTGATTTTTTTAAAGTGCATTACTTTAATTCTGTACTGCTAAATTAATCTTCGTTCATATTGGACAGGAAGCTAAAGAAAATAAATAAAATAGATTCATAATAGAAATAAACTCTGGAAGCAAGAAGTTCGATAGAATTACTCGAGAATATATTGATCGAATTCATGTGTATGAGGTTTGTACACATATGGTGAAGTAGATATTCTTAAGATGATGAAAAATTTGAGAAAGAGCTTTATAGTGAAGGAAGAGATCAAATGTGTGATTAACTACATGTATGAGGTTTACGTGTTAACTTATTATTTAAATTCTTTAATTATTGAAGAAGTTTTAACTACTATAATTACGTACATATATTAATAATTATACATATACTAGAATAAATGACTCACGAGCTTTATATATAGAATCTTAATGCTAAAAATGAATCAAACTTCACTTTTAATTGATCCTAAGAACTTCTTGTTTGTTCCAGTGGTATAGTGAAAAGTCACATAAGCTACTTAAAACTTTATAGTAAATTTCTTCAGAAAATTCATTCTTTGAATACGCAGAAATTCTTAATCTTAGTTTCACAGTTTAGTCTTATGCAAATATTTCCTGATCCATCAAAAATTACCTCAGAACTCACCGCGACTCATAGATTGAGATTTGCTTCAATGTTAACTATTTAAATATTGATATGCTTTCCTTTCTAAGAAATACAAGTATTACAAAACTACACTCAACGCAATGTAATATGTGTCTGTCAAGGAACCCATAAACCAGCTTTAAGATTATACACATTTGCTTTCCACTCATATAATATAATTTCATCAATAATACGTATATAGCTAAATAAAGCAGTTATTTGAACATTCTTTCAGGAGTGTTGACCGGTATGTGTTTGCGGAAAGCATTAAATTCAATACAATCTATATTTAAGGAAAACCGGTGTATACTTGTATCCATTTACAAAATACAAAATAGATTATAATGGCTAAATTCGTTGTAAATGACTTTATGCCAATTTCATCAGTAAATCTCTTATGCCAATTTCACCAGTAAATCTCTTCTAGTAATGGCTACAATTAAACTGGCAACAATGTGTTTTCAACTCAAGTTCAGAAGCTTTTGTGACGCTATCCGAACTACAGACTCACAAAAGCTTAACTCTGAAATGCTGCGATGTTAATGCTAATCATGGTGACGGTGCTCCCTCTTTCCATTCTCTAACTCTGTGCAACTACTGAAAAAAAAAATGTGACCTAAAGAAGGAAGACATTGAGGTACCATTGGCAATCACAGTTTAGGAGAATCAGTGGTGCCAGTGGTTAAGATTTTAACGTGGGAATGGTTGATTTTATGTAACGAATATTTAATGAGAAATGAGTAGTTAGATAGGAACTCACTTCATTTTATCGAAAAGTGTGGTGACTCGCCACATCAATCGTGTCAAGGCAAGACCAAAATTAATAATTGCATACATAGATAAAGTAAAACTGACAACAAATCTGCACAAAGTGCAAATATGCAAAAGAATAAAGACTAATGATATGCATTTGCAAAGAGTTTAAAATCACTGTATTTTTATCGACAGATTCAGTTAAATAAAACTAATATGAATCTTGTTGGACCAATTGTGATTTTGTATTACGTTTCCTACGCCTACGTATAGTTACGAGTATATGGCCGTTAAAGGAGACAGGGTGAGCAGGTTTCTTTAAAAATTGATTTTACACAGATGATGTTCGAGGTTCAGCTCCCTTTTAAAGCTTTCTACCTTTAAGTATCGTTTTTTTTAAAGCAATTTGGTTTACCAAACCTCTTTTATATATTTATCTTATCTGTCCTTGCGTCCGTCCGGGAGACAAAGAAAATCTCAAGAACAACTTGATGAATCACTATCATTTTTGGTCAGGGCGTAAAGGGTAAAAGTTAGGAACTGAATTTATTGATGGAGTTAATATTCAAACCGGAAGTGGTAGAACTCAACCACTTCCGGTTTTAACGTTGATCACTCTAGAGTAAAAACGGACATAGATATCGAGGAGCGAGCAATTTTCTACAATTGAGTAACCGTCCCAAGATTACGTTTTATCTACTTTTTTAACGTTCTAAATTCTGCCACTTCCGGTTTTAACATTTGTCGCAATAAAGCAAAAACAGTAATAGATAGCGAGAAGTGGTTTCCTGCACTCAATTTAAAGTCGGAAGAATATGCTACTACAAATTTATGAATGTATATATCTTGGAATACAACAATCGTTTAATAATAAGTTTTCCCATGCATTACCGTTTTTCTATTACGTATTTACCTACCATAATAGTCTCTTTAGAAGAATATAGCGATCAATATTTCAAATTATATATATCGAATGAAATAAATAAACTTAGACTTGCCTGTTTTAATAATATAAATAATAGGCTAAAGCACGTATCCGTCCTTGCAATAAGTTCAAAACATAATAACAAAATTTCTTAACTGAGTCGATCAAGAAGGTTTAAAAAAGTGAAAATAAAATGAGAGCACGAAATCATTTCTTCAGGATAATAACTGAAGTGTGAGTTGCAAGACAGCATTGATAGAAAACATAAACAGAGATAATGATTTACATAGTTTTAGAATCTAGATTATGAATTCTGCAATTTAAAATATAGAAACTCATTGTGGTGGAACATCACATCATCAAGAAATACCGTAGTGGAAAATGTAAAAAATAATCAATAAAGGCTGTCTTACCCTATTTCCATTACAACAGTTCAACATCTCACACATAATTGAATATGTATATATATTAACGTTGATCCTTTAACTCTATACCTGAAATCTCTTGTAATTTGTTAAATTAATATTAATAATTGTCATTATCATCTCCCGGTTTTAAGTTCATGTAAGTGCTTCAATGTTTCTCTGTTACCCTTTGAATATCAATGTTTAAAAATTCAAATAAGTGTTATTAAAGTAACTAAATTATTTTTATTTGTTATATTAGGCACCTAGAGGCTACTAGAGAGCAGTACAAATACCAGTTTAATGAACCAGCTGTACACAGATTGAACGCTATGATAAATAATAGTACAGAGTACATACCTAGGTAAGATAATTATTTCCATGTGTTTAATATTGGCAATCTTTCATCTTGTAGTAGTCTTGCCCTACCTTTATCTCATATTAAATAGTTCCTTTCACAAGTTTTATGTTTTCTGATATTAAAATTTTTAAATTGGTAGTTTTAATTATTATACAGTATAAGAAACTTAGAGGAGAGTAGGAACTCTAGGTGGGATGCTTGTGACTACAACTGAAATTAACTTTTCTCCTCAACCATAGGTTGATAGGCAATATGAATATTTAAAACTTTCTCCGGTCTTGACGGAACAGTTTGCGAGATTGATACATCCTCTTCTTCCTAATCACATTAAAGTATTCCTTTCTTGGTCTTTCTCTTTCCAGTGTTTTTTCTTTTTTTTCTGTTTTACCCTCCAATAATACGTTGATCCAGTCTGAGTTTAGAATAAGGTAATCAATCGTGTTGTTTTTCTTCTCTTTATTACTTACATGATTTGTTGTTCTTCGTTATCGTCCCTTAGCACGTCTTTGTTTTTCTTTTTCATCGTCTACGGTTTAACAAGCACTCTTCGCGAACAACACATTTTGAACGCTTCCAGTTTTCGTATTTCTGTTTTCCTCATTGTCCATGTTTCTAAGCCATAAAGCCATACTCCATATCAAGGTCTCGATGAAACCTTTTTCTAACTTCTAACGACACATTTCTTATGTTAGTATTTCTCTTTGCCTGATGAACGCCTGTTTTGCTTGTGCTATCCTCGAAGCCATCTCATTTTTGCTTCGCCCGTCTGACATTATATTTCCCAAGTATTTGAAGAATTTGACTTCTTCAATTCTTCTTCTTTCTAAATAGATGCTTGCTCATTGCTGTTCGTTCCTTCTATATTTCAGTAATTTTGTTTTCTTTTTATTTATTTCCATTTTGCATTTTTCTTTCAAACGTCCAATCAAATTCCGGAGTGCTTTCTGCAGATCCTCTTTGTTCTCTGCTACTAGTCCTATGTTGCCCTTAAACGTATAATATACTGAAAATCTGGCCTTTTATTTCATTGTCTTTCTCGTTACTAGCTAAGAATTTTTTCATAGTTTCCTCTACGTAGATGTTGAATAGCAGTAGAAATAATCCACATCTTTGCCTTAGTCTTTTGTTTATTTTTTCTGTTCTCTTAGCCTGAGTCGTCTGAGCCGTTTGAAACGATTTTTGGAAGATAGTACCCACTTCAAGGTGCTTTCTTAAATTATATCAATTTGATTAAAAGCGTATTCTGTAGAAGTATGGCGTTTCAATATTTATGCCAAAAAGTAGAGGATCTTCTTTATTTTTATCATTATCCTTTCACTGAAAAAAATATTCCAAGGGGGAAGGGGATTCAAATTTTTTCCATACACCTATTCTCCTTATGCAAAGAACGAGCATCTCAGCTAGATTCAAAATATAAAAATAAATAAAATTCTCATTGTTAGTTGCTAGATATTGATGATATGGGTAAAAGGGCATTAAAGTAACACAGTCAAATGGTAACCTCAGGGATTTGTTTTAACACTACATATTTTCCTGTGTAGAAACCCGGCTCGAACCTATTTCCAATATTCTTTTGGCATAATTGAGGGGATCAGCAGATACTCTATTCTTGACATAAATTTTGAATCCCTTCTTTCCATAGGATACGCTGAATAGACCTAAATAGTTTACGATCCCTTCTCTTCAGTTACTTAGAAATGTGTTTATCCAACGATATGGAGCTGTATAGGGGATCAACATACATGCAAATAATCAAACACATTTAGCCCTAAATATATAAGATAAACAGTGAGAAATGCAAAAAGGCGAATACTCACTAATACTCACTAAAAGGCTAATAGTAATATATAGTAGAGTTTTCTTGGTACATGCAACAAGTAGCGCTTTCGGAAATATCCTCTTCCTTCTTCGGTTTATTTAAAATTTAAAAAGAATTTAAAACATCAAGGAGAATTTGGAAGGACAAAAGAAGGTTAAGAAATGTAGAAACAAATCTTCTGTGGAAAAATGTGCAATGACAGTGAGTGCCATCCCTATGTGGTTAATTTTTTGACAGAAGATTTGTTTTTACATTTCTTAACCTTCTTTTACCATTCCCAATTCTCCTTCATGTTTTAAATTCTTTTTGAATTTTAAACAAGCCGAAGATGGAAGAGGATACTTCTGAAAGTGCTACTTGCTGCATGTAAAAGAAAGATCTACTATATATCTTTCGTGGTGAGTATTAGTCTTTTTTGCTTTTCTAACTAAATATCATCACCGCTCGCAATACTGTGATATAAGATAAAAAGATTGAGGTGATTTAGTTCTTTTTTTTTAATTCACAAAAGTGAGTGAATGGATAAATGAGGATAAAGTTTGTTAGCAATTTATGTTAAAATCATGTAGTATCATTTTTTTATTATTATATATTTCAAGCTTTCTTAAAATCTACATAAGAAATAATTAGGTGTCATTTTCAGATGTATAGTGTTCTTTAATAAAATATAAATTATTATCTGCTATTTTGATACTCACTAAAAGTGTCATAACACTGTACCATTTCAAGATCTTCATCTTTATATATACTCTATATATTTAATGTCTTGTTCTTTTCTTTGATGTACCAATATCTCTAATTTTATTTTTTTTTTTTCATGTTTTATTATTAAGGCTAAGGAGTAAAATATCAAGTGAGAATGAGCAGACTCTTTTGAAGAGAGTTAGTTGTTTAGATATTTTTTTAACTGTAAACACAATAACAATAAGTTAACTCCAATAGAGAACTAACTCTTAGAAGGTACACTTAATTTCGTTTTACGTTCTTACGCACACCAAATCTAAGAAAAGAAACTTGCTGTTCGTGTGAGCACCGAATCTCGCAGGGAGTTTGAATTCGTTGCAATTGCAGCTGGTGGGTGTAAAGACCTTCAAATAAGATTATGTGGCTCATGTGAAACCCGTCCCCATCATATTATCTCCTTATCTCCAAGAAAGCTAGATTATCTTGTCGCAAGTCCGGAATGCTAAATTTTGAGTTGGGTATTATTCTCTCATTTGAAGATTCACTCAGGAGAAATTTGTTGTTAGGAAAATGTGTAATTACAGAACAAGTTATAGTGAGAAAAGTTACATACTTTATTTTATTGATTGTTATTTTTCTACTCTATAACAGGCGAAAGACTAAGTCCCGACGTTCCCTTACTTCGGGTTTATCATCTTCTGTCACATCTGTTCGAAGTGCCCCGACCGAAAGACCAACCTCGCCATTATTAACTTCCAAAAGAGGACATGGGAAACGTCGTCGTGTAGGGATGTTGCAAGAATTGACAAGACGAGTCATGGTCGTAATGATTAAAGTCGTTACGTTCTTTGATTCTAAAGTCTTTGTGAGAAGTGAACTTCGTATGAAAAGAATGATAGATGTTGTTCTGGATAAATTAACGAAGCAAATGGACAATAAAGACGTTTTAAAATACAGATATGGTCGAGAAAATCTGTTTGTATTTGTGACAACTAAATTGGTGATTTGGATTGAAACTATATTGTGTAGGGTGGAAAGTTCAGGATTTGATAAGGAAAGTGGGCAACTTGCTAACTCGGTGTCGTTAATGAAGTTTTACAAGTATCCAGAAGATATTACCATTTGGGCAGATTCCAATACAAAAGCTATGAATCAGCAATGGGCATATGAAGTGGGAGACATATTTATTACGAACTTAGTGCAAATCATAACTCACTCTCGCCAACAGAAATTATCAACACGTATGGAAAACATTGCTGCGTATATGGCTAACAAATTGTCTGCTGTATTCACTGATCTAATGAGCACAGGAGGAAATTTGAGACTTGAAGCCATAGAAGAAATAATAACCAACGTTGCAGTGAAAATGGCTTATTGGATGGAAGGAGTGGCTATAGAAACTGAAAGGAGAGTAGTAACTCTAGACGGAGTGCTTATCACTACAGCTGCAATGGATTTAAGTTACAAATTTACAGAAAACAAGTCTTCTAGTCAAAATCAGCATGCTTTTGAAGACGAGCTCGATTACAATTACGAAACAGAAGATATGAAAATACAAATAATTAAGAAACTTGAAAATGCTCCTTTATTACAATTACATGAGAGTTTCGTACAAGATGAAACAGAGCTAACAAATTCTGTATTTGAAGAAAAGAATGTATGTCTGAGTGTGGAGGAACTCTCACAGTTTTTTCTAAAATCAGTAACAAGAACAAGAAGTAGATCACGTGAAAAAGACAAGAAAAAGGAGCATGATAGAACTAAAGAGAAGCAAACAGACGATGACAATACACGCAACAACAAAAAGTTTAGAAAAAAGAAGAAAAATAAATCCAAGAAAGAAGCGAAAAAATTAGAGGAACTAAGCAGTGCTGAAAATCTTTCAACAGAAGTTGGAGACAATGAAGAACAAGAGAAAACAGAATATAGTCAGATGCAAGAAGAATTTCTTAAAGGTGAAGCAAAAAAATTGAAGGCGAAAGTTGAAATACTAGAAAAAATTCTCATTGCACCAACCCAAAAGACATCTGGCACTTCGCAAGAAAGCTTATCAGAAAAGAAGAAACAGCCGGAAGCTTTTATGAAAGAGTTAAATAATAAAAGAGAGAAACGTGTAAAATCAAAAGATAGCTTAAGTGGTAAGTTGGAAAAAGAAGATTCAAATATGGAAAGAAGCAAAGAATCTTTAGAGTTAAGAAGAAACTCGAAAGAAGTTCTTCAGAACGACTTATATTCGAAATTAGGCAAGTTATATAAATTGGATAGATCGAAGGAGAGTTTGAAACTAATTACGAATCAGAAGCATATTGAAACAAAACCTTCCAGCAGAAGCAATGAGACCAATCAGGAAAAGTTACAGGATGTTTCTCGGAGTGCATCTCCCTCTGAAAAGAAGGTATCAAAGGTAGAACAGAAAAAGACAAAGCAGAGCGAAAAGTCAAAGTCACTCGAACTAGTTTTGCCGCAATTGAAAAAAGAAGAAAACAAAAGTCCCCAGAAGAGATCAAATTTGAGCGAAAATAAATTAGATACATGTAAGGCATCAGAGATTATTAATGGTGTGCCGGGGCCAAAACATACAAACAATAAACAAAAATACAAACCTCAAGAGACAGTAGAGAGTATGTCTGGAAAATTGAAAGAAGATACATCAAGGAATATTAAAGAAAACACAGAAAATCCCGAAACACCACTAACAGCAACAGAATATAACAAGGAATCACAGAGTAAAGCAAAAGTTAAATCCGCAATAAATAAACAAAGAGCTAAATCTTTAACAACCATTGAAAGACCTAGATCCCCACAAGTAAAAGAAAGAGCGAAGTCATCTGCAAATAAAGACACACACAACATTCCACTAAGTAAAGGAAAAAGTACAGCATCAAGTAAAGGAACAGTTAGTATATCACAAAAGGACATAACCAGACCGCAAAGTGCAGATAGAGCTCGAAAACTTTCAAACAGGGAATTGAACAAAAGGCCTTCGTGCAAGGAAAAAGCAATACCGAGTACAGAGAAGGCCAGTAAACATAAGGAAAATACTACATTACCTTACAGAGAGCTAATTACATCATCAAGCGCAGAAAAAGCACACAAATCAAGTAACAATATTGCTGCAAGTCTTCCAAGTAGAGAAAAATCTAAAACAACAAGTAGAGAAATAAAATTTACTCCGGGCGCAGAGAAAACCAAAAGATCTTCAAAAGATAAAACTACAACATTAAGTAGAGAAACAATTGTGACACCAAGTAAAGAGAGAGCTAGACCATCAAGTGGCATTATTAGTGCAAAACTTTCAAGCAAAGACAAGTCTAATAGAATTTCTAGCACGGAAAAAGCTAGACTGTCAACTGGCAATATTACCATGAGGGAAAGCAAAGAAAGACCTAAAACGTCAAGTAAGGAAATAACTAAAACCCCAAACACAGAAATACCTGCAGGATCATCTATTAATGATAGTGCTGGAAGATATGTAACAAAACACAGACCTAAAACATCAAATAGAAAAATAACTCAAACACCGAGCGCAGAAAAGGTTAGAAGACCTTCCAATAGAGAGAAAACACCAAGCACGGAAATAATTAGAGCAGGAAGTGTGGATAAAACTAGAAAATCATCTATTAGCAACATTGCTGGAAAACTTTCAAGTAGAGACAGATCTAAAGCTACAAATAAGGAAATAATTAGAATAACAAGTGTAGAAAGAAATAAAAAATCATCAACTGGAAATATTGGTGGAAAACATTCAAGCACTGACAAACTAAAATCTTCAAGCAAGGAAATAATTAGATCAATAAGCGTAGAGAAAGCGAAAAATACATCAAGTAGTGATATCATTGGAAGGCTTTCAAGTAGAGACAAGTTTAGAACTCCAAGCAAAGAAATAATTAGAACAGTTAGTGCAGAAAGCGCTATAAAATCATCCAGTTCTGGAAAATTGTTAAGCAGGGACAAGTCTAAAGCAACAATCAAGGAAATAATTGAAACAGCAAGTTTAGAAAAAGCTAAGAAGTCATCAGCTGATGATATTGCTGAAAGACTTTCAAGTAGAAATAAGTCTAAAGCGCCAAGCAAGGAATTAATTAGAACATCGAGTGCAGACAGTGCTAGAAAATCATTATTTGGTGACATTGCTGGAAGACGTTCAAGCAGGGACATCCTTAAAACACCCCTTAAAGAAACGGCAGATGGTGCAGAAAGAGTTGGAAAACAATTAAGTGTTGACGCCAGTAGTAAGCCTTCAAGTAAGGAGAGATTCAAAACGCCAAGCAAAGAAATAATGAAAAAAACATCAAACGCGGAAAAGGCCAGCAAATTATTGAGTGTTTCAAGCAGAGAGAACGCCAGCATACCAAGCAGAGAAATACTGACAAATTCAAGTGAAGACACAACTAATAGATCTTCAATTAAGTGTAAAACTAAAATACCAAACGCAAAGATGAATAAAATACCATCAAATAGTGAAATCGTTAAGAAATCTTCAAGCATAGGAAGACCTCAAACATCTGGTAAGGAAGTAACTATCACTCCAAGCAGTGACAGGAATAAAAGGCCTTCAAGTAGCGAAAAGATTCAAAGACCAGGCAGTAGAGAGAAAAATAAAACTCAGTCACCTACGGGATTTCCTAAAAAAATAACTGTAGAAATGTCTTTAACAGGAAAAGAAAGTAGAAAGAAAATATCATCTAGAAGAGCAAAAGAAAGTAAAAGTAGAAGTAAAATGACTACAAATGAAGAGAAAAGTATAAAGGAAGCAAATTCAATAGCTAGTACTTCGGTGGAAAGTCCTAGCAACTTAGAATCAGTAGTCAACACAAATAAACCAAGTAAAAACATTATTACTTCAACAGAAGTTGAAACCAGCACTCCTTCAGAACTGCATTGTTCAAATGAATTAGATATTATGAAACATCAAAGAATCGATAATGTTTCAAACAATACCATAAGAGAGGAAAAAATGAGTACATTGAACGAAGAAACTGAGAATTCCGAACAATTCCCAACACTAAAAACAAATGAAGTGAATAATGAGGTATCATCGGAGAGTGCAGCAGAAGAATCAAGTAAAAGAGGAGAATTGAGTTTGATTGCACAGACTCATAAGAAACGACGTCACTGGGAATATGTTCGTTCCTGGATAGATAAATCTGGAAAAAACTATGAAGATAATGATGCAGAAAATAAAGGGAAAGATAATATATCGATTACTGAAAGTGCAGTTGCTGTTGATACAGAACAGAAAGCAAACATTTGTAATCCGGATGACGAACTTTTAAAAGCCTTTTCGTCAATGACTGAGTGGGCTAATTGGATGCAGAGTACGGTGGAAGCAGCGCATTTATGGGCTGCGTGGCTTGGAGGTTCTGTAGGTGCTGCGAATGTGCAAGCGACGAAGAAACGATTAAAGCCTGATAATGACTGGGAGACCTGGAGAAAACAAACACTTCTTGCTGCCAAGTTGTGGTCTCTATGGAAGCAGAAGACATGTGACTTAGTTGCTAAAGAAACACTCAGCCTTACGTCAACTACTGAACCAAAACAGTCTCGTAAGAGAAGTAAAACTACTACTACTGTTACAACAACTACTACAACCACTACTTCAGAAGAAGTTGTAGACGAGATAATAGAGGAATCAAACAAGTCTTCCAGCATTGATCAAGGAGGAATCCCTGTAAGTTTAGAAAACAAGAAACATAGATAATGTTTCCAAGTTCATTTAAAGCACATAAAATTTGTTTGGAGTAGAGAAGAACTTAAACTAATATTTGTGAATATTTTTGTAATTTTAAGTTAATTCCATACCAGTGGCGTCTCTTGAGGGAAGTCATATCGGTAAAAATTAAAAGTTTATCGCTACAAGCTAAGAGGAAAGAAAACTTGCCTAATGTACCAATTCTTGTACATAAGAAGTAGAACATTATTCCTTCTATTATACAGGGTGGACATAAAGTCTGTCCCTGATAACAAACATTAATAACGGAAACAAAAAAAGAAAAAAAAACTATGAATGATAGAAGCATGCGGTTTGCGGCAAATAATATGAAAACTCAAAAAGTTTCTTACCTGATTTAGAGAATTTCCACATGTGCTCCATTAGTTGCCCACGTAATGTTACACGCAAAACTTGCGCCTCGGGGACGATCTTATTGTGTTAACGCATGAATAATCTGCACCTTATATACATATAACTTCAAGCGTTTGTGTAAAATTTTGAACGCAGTTGACCTCGGGATGTCCAGTTCACGTGATGCTCAATGCAAGGATTTCCGTGGGCTTCGGGTTAAAGCAACACGAACAGCTTGCACACGTTCCTCACTAACACTCGGTCTACAGTTTTTATCACGATCTAAAACACTTTCTGTTGCAATAAACTTGCTATACCATTTCTTTATGCTCTTAACATCTGGTGGCTGTTGTTCATACCATCTCCTGAATGTATTTTGAACTGTGACTGGAGGTTTTGTTTCATGATACCACAACATACACTCTGCTTTCTTCTGTGCTGACGCCATTTTTAAACAAATGAGTATTGCGCTAAGGTTAGCTGCAATATATGATAACACAGGCTATGACAAAATCTTGAAGTATCATACAAACGATGTTTTCAGACCGTATGGTTCTATCACTCTTTGTTTCTTTGTTATTAATGTTTGTTACCAGTGACCACCCTGTATTATTCCCTCTGCGTGATTTCCCTAAAGAGCCGCCACTGCTTTTTTACTGTGTGATGTGTCAAGTATGCGATAACGTTTATTTTCACTCAGCTTGCGTACTCACTGAATACAGAAGTATTATTTCATGCTAATCACGAGACCAATGTGTTTATTTATTTAGAGTTCGGAAGTAGCATCGTGTTTTTTTTTTTTAAATAGGAAAAAAACAAGAATAAGAAAAGATGAAAACCAAGAACTATATAGAGTGACCATTTTCACATCTTTGTGAACAAAAGTTGGTTTTCATTTTAATGGCAAAGAGTATAATGTCAAAAAGTATCAATGAAGATTTAGGCAAATGTGAAATGCCTGCTCTTATCTTATTCATAGTACGAACTTAATAAAAAAAACACACATATATATATATATATATATATATGGTCTATGCCGTTTGTCTATGCTATCTTGGTGTCAGGAATCACCTCCCAAATGTTGTCGGTGTTGTTTTGAAACACCCTATATATATATATATATATATATATATATATATATATATATATATATATATATATAGGGTGTTTCAAAATAACACCGACAACATTTGGGAGGTGATTCCTGACAGCAAGATAGCATAGACAAACAGCATAGACCAACTTGGGTGCACAAATGCTTCCTTTCGAAGTTACAGGATGCCGAAAACATGAAAAAAAAATGAACTTTAAAGGTACATATCTTCAAAACTATGGGACCTACCGTAGTCGAGGCAAGACTTCACTTAAGAACTTATTATTATTATTATTATTATTATTATTATTATTATTATTATTATTATTATTATTATTATTATTATTATTATTATTTAAAGTTATTCAACAGAAATATTGCAAAGAAAAACTACTAATTATCATCGAGAAAAAAATCATGTAGGAAGTAGTTCATATTTGATACAATGTTTTGAATAATGAAGCTATTTTACCAGCAATTTACTTACTTGTTTCAATTTGAGCTACAATTGAACTAAGTTTTGAGAAACAATGATATTCTTCTTTCCTGATTACGAAAATACTAACTCAATAGTAGAATGGGTGAAGTACAAGTTTCTTCTGTAAAAGTCAAGGAGCAATATGTGGAGCTATAAGATGAGAAATTACTTACGCAAATTTCTTGAATTCAAGACACTTAGTATAGAGGAATAGGGGATATAGGTGTAAAAAAAAATCTTTTTATGGGTTCCGATCTTGGAGTGGCCGAGAGCTTTTTTCTCCCGGAAGCTTCCTTGGGCCCCGCTATTGCTACTGCGGAGTCATACAATTCAATACAATGACACATACCAAACAAGGTTCCCCTGCCACCAGCAATTACATTTCCAAAATTAAACTACCTACATAGTGTTCTATGGTTCAATCTCATCGCATTCCACCTAATAACTCAATTTTAACAGAAGTAGCGCTTATCATTATGTTCACCAGAACCAATAATTTGTCCTAAACCTCTTGTCCCACACTTTGTATGATTTCTCCTGGTATCTCATCTACACCTAAAACTTTTCGATGTTTAAGATTTTATAATGCTTTGTCGTACTCTGACTGAGTATGAAGTCCCTTCGTGCTTCTTCTACTTCTAATACTTCTAATTGTTTATCGCTTCCATAGAGCCTTTTTAAATATTTCTTCCAAGTTTTCAGCCATCGCTTCCAGCTTCAGTCATGGGTTTTCCTTCTTTATCTTTCAGCACATTGATCTTTACTCTACGTGGTTTGAAGTTCTTTTTAACCTTCTTATAAGCCACATCTACCCTTTCTGTATTCATATCCGTTTCTATTTCTTCACATTGTTGTCTCATGCACTCTTTCTTGAGCGTTCACCTGGTGTATGGAATCCTTGGTTCGATCCCAGCTCACGCCAAGTGATCATTGTAGTGGACAAACATCGTGTGCGTGGGTTTTCTCAGGCTTCTCTCGTTTCTTCCCACTTTCATCATTCCACCATTTCATTCATTTCTCATCATCACCGTCTCCTTTAGCCTAGCCGGCATAGCCGTGGGATGTAAAACTTAAAAATTTCATTTCGTTTCCATTCTTTCTTGGTAAGCCTTCATTTACGAATAATATTATTTTTTATTCATTTATACTGCTCCTAAGCCTCGTTGTTCTTGATACTCTTTAATTCCCCTCTCCCATACACTAAAACCAGAACTTTGTTGTGATCAATTTCCTTGCTATTTTTATTCGTGATCTAATACTTCCTTTGCGGTAGTAAGCAGGCCAGTTTTTATGAGTGACCATGCCTTATTAATTTCTTCCTTCGTTTGGTCATGTACTATCTCATCTATTGTCTTTTTCGCGTAACTTTCTTGAATTTCTTTGTTCTTCAAGTTATTTGTATCAAGCCTTCCATTTTTCTTCTTTTTGCCTAATTTCCTAAATTTCAACTCACTCTTTAACATGACTAAGCTATAGTCACTGTCCCCATCCGCTCTTGGGTAATTGTCATAATTCTTAATTTGGTTTCTGAATCTCATCTTAACGAGTATATAATCTATTATGTATCTCTGTAAATTTTCTGGCATTTTTTCACGTATAAATCCTGCGCGCATGTTTCTTGAACAAAGTATATGCTACTACTAGCTTTTTTTTCGTACAAAATTCAGCCTTTTTGCTCTTCCATTGCACTTTCTTACTCCGAATTTTCCTGTTGTTTTCCCTTCTGCACCTTCTCCTAGATCATATTCCAATCTTCTACTAGAATAAGATTTCCTTTTCTTTTTACAGTTCCATTGCATTTTTGATAGCTTCATAAACTTGCTCTACTTCTTCATTGTCTTGCGCTATCATTGGCATATATATATATATATATATATATATATATATATATATATTTGGATGGTAGTTTTATTCCCTGGTTTGGTAACTAGTTTTACTGCTATAAATCTGTTGTTTACTATGTTGTAACTTCTTGCTCATCATCCAATTTCTTATTCATTATAAATTGAACTCCGGTAACGCCGTTTTCCATACCAGAGCTAATAATTCTATATTCACTTGACGAGAAATAATCTATTTCTTCCATTCTACGTCGATGATACCCACTATATCCACTTTCAGCCGTTCTGTCTCTTTCTTTCTACAGATTTTGTAGCTTACCTGCTGTGCTTAGACTCACGCCGTTCTGTCCTCCAATTTGCATTGTCTATTTATAATTAAGCGACTTCTTGCTCTCCCCAAAATCCGTGGAGGTGACTGCTATTGCAGTATAGGATTCTGAGCTTATTGCTATATCCATTTGAGATAATTCAGTTTAAAAAATTGCTATTCCTATGCTACGTGTTCTTATGAAATATACAGTGATGATTTCCCATTACGTTTCAGCGGTTAGGAATACTTTTTTCTTCTTAAGATACTCTATTGGTTTTCGGCATTGCTCACTGCTACCCCAGGCTCACCTAGACCTTTAGTGCAGGCGGGAATCTTCAGTGTAAGGACCATTCTACAGGCCAAAGTATCGTTGCCCAGGACTCGCCTCTAAGGAAGATGTGCTGTGTTTTAACACACGAATTTGCGCTTAATTTTATTTTACTGTTACAATACGTTTGTTTATTATCAGATTTTGCAGTTTGTTTTGCTATTCTTTATTTGATGTAGTTATATGAATATCTTTATCTTCATTTGATTTGTAATAACGGAATGATTAGTTTTACTGTTGAAAAGCTTTATAATTTGTAGTACTTATCGAGTCCTAAATTACCAACGTGTGTTAATTTAATTTATTTATTTTTTATAAAAATATATATGCTACATCTATGTACTAAATCTATGAAAACCACAAACCTTTGTCTGGTAACAATGTTGGAGATCACACCAACATGGTGACAATACTAATTCAGGAGCTTTTAATTATTATTAAAAATTATTATTTCAGCTATAACATTCTATATATTTGGATACTTTTTATTTTTGATTGTTTCTCTATGGTGTGTAGCTTATTTCAATTATATTTTAGTGTTACAATAGACATGTAATATGATTAATTAAGATAATTATAACTTCTATATTTGGACAGACAAATGCAGACTCATGTCTGTATCATTTTAGCTGCAGTATAGCTGTAAGGATCCTTTCTGTCTAATTCAATACTGTACTTTTTAACAATTTACATATCTAGAGGACTTGGCTTTACTCTTATAACCATTAATGGTTTTGAAAAGATATAGTAATTGACAGAAATCAAGTAACAAGTCATTGAAAATTGTTCATGATAACAAAAACGAGTTTAATAATCATATGGAGTTTTTTTTTCAAGCGAATAATATTGTGCTATCAATCCTGCAACGATTATTGTAGATTTGTCCAGTATTTTCAAGGTAAAAAGATTGAAAATACGTATCAAAAAACGAATTGCTAATTTCTTTAATTTTGGGAAATCTATTGGTATCATTAGCTGCGCTCATGAAGATTTTAAAATTTATCTGTTCTGCAAGTTTATATAAACCTCCTAAGATGATTGGACAGCAAATGCAACTATATAGTAGAGTCCCGAAAACTTGGCCTAATGTGGACCGAAGGGTGGCCGAGTTTGCGAAAATGCCGAGTTATCGGGAATGGAGTTAAAAAAAAAATAATAAGTACGAATGTTTCCTCAGAAAATACAATACAGCACTCATACACAATAGAGAATAAATGCCCAATTACCCTTAGACAAAGAAAAAGTATATACTCAATGAAGGCATAGAGCCTTTACTATACACGAAAATGAAAATTAATGAATGCACACTGTACAGTAATTTACTTGATAAGACAGACCTCAGAAAAATGCCCGGCAATAACCTTGAACGGGTCTGCGCGCGGGTTTTTTCGCCCTTCCAGGGTGTAGTCGAGCTATCCGAACTACCGGGTTATCGAGTGCTGAGTTTTAGGAACTCTACTGTAGTATCATCTCAGCGATACTACCTCTGCTATCTTACGTCATCGAGTTAACTTACTAATGAAGTTAGTTGATTAACCCAACTATACCTATTAGCTAAGTACATTTAATATTGATGGTAATAATAATATATTGGTGATGATTAGAAGTTATATAAATAAATAATCAATGAAAACGACGTAGGATATTTTGAAATGTGATAGTATCTACGAATATTAAACTATTGTCATGAATAAATGAGAGTCTATGTTTTTACATAAGCTGCATACTGATTTACAAGAGTTGTCCAAAATATTTTTTTATATTATAAGTAATATGATTTACACCAGAGATACGATATAAAAAGGAGGAGTTTGTTGCTGTATTTACCTTGAAGATATCATCTGGTACCAATCATGTTTCATTCTGGAAACAAACGAATCTATATGTATGAGTCTTGTAATTTTCCAATATCGTAAATATCTATAAAAACACGTTTGGAAGGTAGACGATATTCTTGTTTTATCTTTTCTAGTATATTGGTTTCAATTCTTACTATTGGCTAAGATATGTTTTAGTAGTTAAAATTGAGACTCCGAAAGTTTGTTACTAGGGGTTTATCATGCCGGATCTATAATCTCGGCCGAAGTCCTGAATTTTAGAAATTTCATCTTTCGGAACAGACGTCTATCAAGAAATTCACGTTCAGAGGTGAACCACGAAACCTTAAGCCCGCTTATGTTATATTAATATGGTAAAAATTGTGGAGTACTTTCCTTTTCTTCAAAATAATATACTAAAACATGAAGAGGAGTGTATTGTAAAACTTTGTCTCATATAGGTTGTAGGTAGAGCGTTAATAAAACGAGTGTCCGGAATCGACTCCCACTACCGGCTTTTATTATAAAAGTTCCACTATAAACAGTATTTTACAAAATACTATACAGATAATTTCTCCAAATTTGCAAAGTTAGTTATAGGTAGTCTTTGACCGTAAGGTCGCAGACAGGATCTCTACAGAGCCCCGTAGCAGGCTAAGCAGAGTGGAGTTAGGGACTCAATGCTCCATGGCAAGCAGAGGGATGGTTAGGTGGCCAACAGAGCCCCGTAGCAGGCTAAGTGGCTGAGGTTAGGATTCCCAGAAAGAGCCCCGTAGCAGGCTAAGCCAGGAGAAAGAATAGACCAAGAGTCCCGTTGCAGATTAGAGACCTTGGGTTAGGTTATTTCTAATGTTTAGTGGCAAACAGTAGGAAGGACACCAGAAAACTGGTACCTAGTTGCTATCGTCCACCAAATTTATAGGGATCCTCGGGTAGCGGTGGCGCTGCTGCTTCGTTGTTATCGTCTGCTCCGTAGTAGGGGCCTGAAGTCCGTCGTCTGCAGGTGATAGTGAATCCATCTGGTGTGTAGAATCCTCTTGTTAAACCATATGGTGGTGTTTGTAAACATTAGCGTGAAGAGTTGTTTATACACAATACCACGTGGGACATTACAGTATAAACATCTTTTCATTATGCTAATTATGTAGTATAGTGTAGGTACCACATCTTATACAATCAGTGTAGTTGTTGCTACTCAGAGAACAATTGCCTTCTATGTTCACAACAAAATCAAATTCCCAATTCATATTAGTTTAAATAAAAAATTTTAGGATACTTTTTGCCCACTTACTCACATTTACATACATTTTACACTTAATACCATGTTTTTAAAAGTAATTATCCGTATTTTATACGAAATATGCGTCCTATCCTTTGATGGGAGACAATTTGAATTCGAATCTATCCAAACTCAAGTTCTCGGTTCGATACTCATAAAAAAGGTATCACAGTTAAATAATGTACTGTCTCTTTTCCAAGACGGATGAGGGCTGATACATCAGATTGTCGGTGGTTTTGTGACAATGAAAAAAAAAAAATGAATTAAATGGCATTACTTGGTCTACACTATATATTTTATTTAACATAATATATATTTAAAAAAAAAATCTTGAATTCGGACCCACCAAAAAAGTCATTGAGGTTAAGCTTAATATGTTTAGCAAGTAAAGAAAATTTAATATTTTACGGTATAGCGTATTCCTCTATTTGTATCTACTTCTCTACTACACATTTTCAATATTACTACTTTGATCGGCAAGGGACCATGGATTGGAACTCGTGCTATATCCTCTATCAAGGTATGAGATACATGCTTAGTATAACATTCGAAATAATTATTTAAAAAAAAAAAAATGTTACCATTAAAAACTGTAAAAGTATAAAATATACGTAAATGTGAGTACCTGGGCCAGAAGTTATCCAGAAAAAGAATCTTATCTAATCAGATGTGCAACTGGAATTTAGATTTTGTTATCAGTATAAGGTATTTGTTAACTTAACTTTGACTTTACTACTTACAGCCTACTTACAGCCACAACTATCTGTAAATTATTTTACATCACATATGAAAACTTACGTAAATTTATATATCTTTAGGCATGCACAACTAGATATAACGTATATGATGGGACATCTGCACTACTTAACATGTTTAATGAAAACGTTTTTATACAGATTTCTTTTAGTTATTAATAAATTATCCAAAGAAAAAGAAAGCATTTCAATTTTTTTAATATATTAATTTGACATAAGCCGACTTTTTTTTAAGAGTAAGTGTATCAGGATTTGTTACATATTTCAACTTTCTTCAAATGACACTTATAACACAGTAGATCTGTATTACTCTGTAAATCTTGTTACACATTTTATAGGTCTCTTCGTGCAATGAGAGATATTGGAAATAAGAGAACGTTGATTTAAAATCTAAGCAAATAAATAAAAATATTAAATCTGATGTAAACTAATGTTGTAGTAGTAAATAAAGACTTGATTCCACAAGAATCTATATAGTTTAAAAGTAATATGGCTACTTTGTTAAGTCAGTTCTTAAAAATAGTTGCTTTAGCGAAAAAAGTACTCAAACTAATTAGTATGATAAATTCCGAGGTTAAAAAACAAAATGAAAATTTAGAGAAAAATAAAATTAATTGTAATTTAAAGACCTAGATTAGATAGTTAAAAGTAAATATTGGTAAGACAAAGAACATGTATAATAAAATGTCAAATAAGATAAATGTAAAGAAAGAGGTGGATGAGAACACTGGCGTACGTTTGTTTGAAAAGAAAGTTAAAATTCCTTAAAAATCTTTACCTACTAAACATATTAAGCTTAACTTGAATGTCTTATATGGTGGGATCGAGTTCAATTCTGGCTTTGGAAACTGATTACAGTCTAAAAGGGGAACATAGCGCGCAGACTACTGAAAGCCTACGAAAAATTAGCGTTGTATTTATACATTTTTTACTTTTAAAATTTCTTTCTTAATATAGACATTAGTTTCATTGACCTCCTGTCTTGCAGAGTTCGCAACAGTCAGAAGTACAAGAAAGGACTACTAATTTGGACTTATCTACATCTCAACAGAACAATGTGTTAAATGAGGACCATTCAAATGCTGAAAATACGGACACGGTATCTCATACAGCTAATGTGCCTGAACGCAAGTGTGCTCTCCTCTCATCTGTGCTACGTCGAAGACGACCTATGCCTCTAGAACAGTCAGTGCCTCCATTGCAACAAGTTAATACTTTTGAAACACAAGAAACAAACGCAATTGCATCAACATCACGTGCTAAAAGTGCTCCTGAGAAACCGCATTTGAAACGTTCTCCAATGTATTTGGGATCAGACGCAGCTAGGAAGCTTGCCTTCTTTGAAGATAAAATAAAAAGCAATTTACAGAAACAAGAAGTTGAGGAATCAGCTTCAACATGCAATGACTCAATAGCTGTTCTTCAGAACAAAGTAGGACTTATGCATGAACGTACTATTGCATTAAATTCATCACCGATAGCTCAACCTAATGATAATGTGTCTCATCCTACAACCTCAGGGCTTCAAAGACCTACAGCTCCCATGGCTTCAGCATGTGGAGATAGCCCATGGTCAAAGAGGAGTTCTTCATCTTCATCTTCAGATGAACTACAGGCAGAATCATCATCCCATGCATTATCGACGTCTTCAGGTGCCTTGGAATCGTCACCAACCCTGATTTCACCGAGCAATTCGACTCAAGTCGTTCAAGCAACTGTGCCTGAAGGAAACATGAAGCCAAGTCATGGGCAGTCAATCGAAGAGGTAAATATGCATGTTATAACATTTTTGCCTTATGATAGTGTACATTTTCAAAGTAAGGAAATGTTTGTATTAATTAATTCATTTTTTAAAAGAAATACTATTTAACGTTAGACTAGTGTAGTTGTGGTAGCCGAATTTGGTCGTATAGAATCCGTGTGCACCTCAGCACACGGATTTTCCAAAGTTATGAATAGTTTGAATTTTCCAAACCTATAATGAATAGTTACAAACCACAAGAGATAGTCGGTTTCTACCACTTTTAGTTGTAATGGGAGAACAAAGTCTGAAATGAAACATATTCTTCCGATAATGTTTATTTCAACCAACTGACTAAAGTCCATAAATGTCCACCAGTCCCGGTTTGTATAGAAGGAGAAAAATCGAGATCAATGTTATTCTTGGAACATTCAATCTACATCAAATACCCATTTCTCACTATATCTTATCGATTTTGCTCTATGAAGATCAATATTGAAATCGAACGTAGTAGTATATTTATACTACTTCCGGTTTGAATAGAGAGAATCAGATAAAGAGGGTATCTTTCCTTCATACGTCGAATATGTATAAAGCAACGAACTAAGTAACTAAAGAAAAATAAATTAAACTAAGTATATAATAAATTCAGTCACATGACATCCAAGTAAACCCAAAATTTGCTTCTTTTTTTTTTTAAAAAAAAATCAATTTGAACACTTGCAAAACAATCGTTAATACGAAAGAAAAGGTGCAGTTACTACGAGCTGATTGGAGCAGTTCGATAAGTTTTTCCTGCCCTCTGATTCAGATATTCCTCTAACTTTGTAAATCCGAAATGACCCATGGAGAGTTAAGTACGAGACTACACGTTTCTCAGTGTCGTCATTAAATGTGAAAATTACTTGTAACAAAATACAAAAATCAAAATATTAACATTTCTGTTCATTTCAAAGTAAAGAGAAAAATAATTTTCCATATAAATTAATAGGCTAAGAATCAGAAATGGCCCACGTATTCAACACAATTAAAGCTGTATATTCTGTGATCTTTGTTATTTTACTATTTAAACAAAATAATTTTTCATATTACAAACACTTATTCGAATAATTATTTATATAAATAAACATTTATTCAAATAACAAACATTCAATTTATTTGAATAATTTGAGGAAAGTTATCAAAGATATTTCGGATAACACATATTCAATTATTTCCAACAGTAATAAGAGCAAGCTTGAAATCAATAATACTTCTTCCATATAAAGAATGGAACACATTACAATTAGCTCATATAAAATCGAAAAGTTCAATACCAAACAAATTGCCTTCTTGGATATGATGCGAAAAGATATACAGAGCACAGCTTGGTGTTGAATAGTTAATTCGATCTCATAAACAATTTCAAATGTGTACGTGACTCACCTGAGCTGTGCATCATTAATAGGTCATAAGTGGAAGATACAATCAATACGCTGTTTTCACAGATATTTAGTGTATAGAAGGGTTTGTATTTGTACTCCCATATATATACATGCTTTTCTTTACGTGAAACAATATTTTGGAATGTCATGTAAAGGAAAATATAAGCAATCAGAATGTCAATGTGTTTACTGCATCTAGTTCAAATATATTGCGATATATTGTGGAAAGAAACCAATGATGAATACTAACACCTGTTCAGAAATAGAAGTACGAGACAGATACAATGGGTCAAATGATGTCCATGTTATGAGTCGTGTGTATGTGTTATACATGCACACTTATCATGGTTAAATATGCATTTTATATTTTGTTAAGCACAATTAGTACTGAGAATCTATAAGTTAAAAAGTGTACGCAAGAAAATATGTAAGTGAAAGCGATATACATAATTAGATTTGAATATACCGTTTGATACATAGAGATATTATACAGCATTGACATACGAAATATAATTCTGTATTATTGTGTATACTGTAAAATTTTTAAAATGTTAAATTTTCAGAATAGCTGACAGTCACTTTACGTATAGAATTAAATTTTATTAACTTGAAAGTAATTGGAAATCCATTAGATATACTAGAGAAGACAAGTGAAAGAAATGAAGTTATCTTGTGCTCTATCATGTAAAAGACGACTTGTATAGTAAATTCTCCAATATTCTCTACACAAAAACACACAAATGTTTGACAATTTTCAATTTGCTACTCATGCTGTATTCTGTGGAAATATTACTAAGTAGATAAAATAAATAAATAATTAATTCATGTTAACTTGTTAAAACAAATCCATTATAACTATTTTTAAATGTTTAGCTATTAATAGAACGAATAAGTAGTATTGTTTCACTTTTTGAGAGCACCCTTCCAAGAACAAAACATACTAAATAATTCTTATTTTTTCTTTCTTTTTTAACTTAATTTAATTTCTTTTCTTGCAATTAAAGATTGATACAGAGAAGTCCATTAGTGAAGTATCTTCCTTGGTCTCGAAGAAAACAAGTGTCGGTTGGTCACCACAATATGAACATACAAGTAAAAGGGATGCTGTTAGTTATTCATCTTCTAAAAGCAACAGGAACAGCTTGCAAGATAATACACAAGAAGTAAGTTGCTTTATGTAATAGTAATTGGTTTGCTTTGCAAAATACCATATATATTCCTATTCATTACATCATGACACCTGGTGAAATAAGCAACGCATACTGATCCAACTTCATATCTAGGCATATAAACGATATTTAAAATTCTACATATACCAGTATTACATACGGGATGTTTCAGAATTACTGAAACAAATTTCGGGGATGACTCTACACAAGTGGAAACAAGACAAAAAGTCCCTATCAACCAATGTCCGGTAGTGAGTAGTTCAGGAGCTACAGGTTTCCAAAATCATGGTATATTGAACTTTCAAAGTGAATATTACCAAAATATGTACCCATTATTGACTCGTAACCTGATATGTCCTAAGAGAAACATTTAAGAAATAAGCAGTGCCTGTAATTTTCTCATAGTGTGGAAAACATATCTGGAACCGGGGAAGTAAACACGGACGTAAATGAGCACGAATGAAACCACTGATTACTAACAAACGATAATTCGTTTGAGAGACGCCAATATTTCATATAGTTAATGGTATAAGTGCATATTTCTCAAATGTTTGGATAGATAAGGTTATCAGCCTATAATGGGGACATATTTTGGCAATATTCAGATCGAAAGTTCATTATCCTATGATTTCGGAAGGTTGTAACTCCTGAGCCAATCATTGCCGGATATAAGTTGATACGGACTTTTTGTCTTCTTTTCACTTGTATAATCAACTCCAAGTTTTTCCACATTGTTCTGAAACACCCTGTATATGCAGGTGCTTGACATATAACGACCGATTTACTGAATTATGACCATCCTTCCGAGTAGTGGATTCGACCTTGTTGCAGTTTACATTTCGTGATGATGCAGCGTGTACTGTGATAGTGAATAGTTACGTGCTTAGGTAGTCGGTCAGCAGTGATTGTTTGCACGTAAGGTCAACAGGAGCAAGTGAAGAATTGTAGAGGACGGTGAAGGTTCACTCTCCGGGAAGTGACTGATATGGGCTCATAGGTATAATACGATGAAGAGTAACTATCCAATGCAATGCAATTAAACTCGAAACTATATCTGAAGTTTTGAAATTTGTGTAGAGACTCATTGTATTGTTAACTGTTCATTTCACTTCATCTTTCCTTTCATGTCACTTAATCGAGTCTCCTTAATAATAATGTAATTAAATAACATTTAACATAGCATAATTCTCTATAGTTAATTTTCAGTTTTTCATAGGTTGGTGTATAACTCCGTATTGATGATGCGAGTGTTTTCTGGAACATGATCCCAGGTTCGATTTTCGGTGGCATTACTTGCCTCGAATACAAACTCAAATAGTAGCTCGAACTTCAATTCAAACAATATTCCGTTTCATATAGCCTCAGTGCCAGAAAGGGATGTTATCTAACGGATGAAACAAACGGGTATCCGACGGTAAAGTTTCGGGAATGCAGGAATGTATTATAGTTTCCCAACGAAGCCGGCTAATGATGTCACGGGTGATGTAACCAAATGTGATCTCGCGTAGCTTTAAAGCGGAGCAACGTCTCTATGATTCACAAGCATGGTTCCACTTTATTAGTTTTGCATACACACGTTCCAATTTCTGCAGGTACATAGTTGCATTGATCCTCTGACCAGGTGGAAGTAGTTCACAATGAACGACATCCGAATCAATGCAAATAAGTACCGTTTGATGCAAAGTATTTAGGTTTTTCAGAGTGTGTTTATGTGGTGCAAAATGATAACGGAGATGTGGAATATCGCAAACCAGAAATGTCCAAACTTCCGAGCACAGTACTCGCGAGTCCAAGACTCGCGCTCAAACGATCAGAGACATGAGGATGACTCCGAGTGAGTCCAAGAACTCATTGATATAAGTGAGCACGAATCCAATTGAGGGAAGTGAGGATGAATGCGAGCTTCAAGAAGGTTAGTGATGGCGAGCCCGAGTGAGCCTGAGACCAAATGAAATAAAAAAGCGCAAGTCAATTGAGATTAGTGAGCACAAGCGCGAGCTCAATTGAGGGAAATAAGCGTAAGCTCCGAGGACGAGAAAGCTCAATTGAGATGAATGAGTCCGAGCACAAATGAGCGTGAGCCCAAGAGCGACCCCATATAAAATAACATCTATATCGCAAACTACCCAATTTTTATGGGACGTCAGTATTATGCTCAGAAACGGATCCTTCTCCTGACAGATCACAAAGAAACAGGCATTTGTTTGTGTCGCTTTCTGAACCGCAATTAACTCATGTGGGGCTAACTTTACACCTTTCCTCAAGTTAGTGGAAATTGAGACACTTTCCAAGAATTCACAAATCTGTGAACTTTACGGACATGCTCTGCTTGAATTTTCATTTCCACCTACATTTGTACATTTTTTTTTCCAGGAGGATAACAATTCACAGATAAATGATTCCGAAACTACACATATGTTGTGCAACAGAGACATTTCCCCACCTTCTTCCATTGAAATACCTCGTAAGACGCAGTTTTGTCAAATCAGTTTAGTATCAACAGATAGCAAATTGGAAGAAGCATCTCTTTACGAAGAGGCATCAAGTTCTATAAAGAAGGTGAGGAAATATAATTTCTAATTGTACAGATAGTTTGTTTTTAATAAGAGAATCGGCTTTCACCAAAGAATTTTTTAGAATAACCATTATGACAATATATTTTTCAGGATTATTAATAATCAGGGACGTAGTATCCATTAAGGCTATAAGGCTTAGCCTATCCATTTATTTATACATCAGCCTAAAATGTTGCTTTTGGACTTTAATTTTATTAAAATGGATTTACTTTGTGATGCACTGTTTAAACGCCAGAATAGATTGAAGATTCTGCAAGAACGCATTGTAGGCTATGGGCCGCTAGCCTTCTGCCTTTCTCATGTAATCTTGAGAATGGGGCAGTCATAATCGCTTTCCCTTCACCCTCAGCAGACGAAAACCATCAGCAATACACAAATTTAACACGATGCAACGTAAGTGGACGAATGCTGACGAAAGGCTAGCCTTTCGGGTGTTTGGAGAAACAAAAGCGACAGGACGCGGTCTTGTAAGAAAGCATAAAACAGACAGACTATGAAAAATTTAGGAGCTCCCATTCAGTAACAAGTTCTAACAAAGAAAAAAAAAAGAGAGAGAATAAAAATCTTATTATGATTAGCACTAATACATCAGGGACCTTATTGCGTACTGGTTTGCGTTATCGCAGCGTAAAATTTGCATTTTCGTTGGCGATATGACATAGCAGTTATAATTGCTTGTTGTACATTTTCCGTTACGACCCGTAAGTTTTGCGAAGATCGATACTGAATGAGGCCTTAGACGACGTATAGTTTCCTTTTTTCTACTTTCAATCTAAAAATAGCTTTTTCTGTAAAAAGCATCAATTGAGTGTGAGCTGCTGCACTACTGTTATCCATTAGTTTGCTGATATGTGTTGTTGTGGGTGAAGTGCTTCAGTTTGTGTCTATGATTTGGGAAATTTAAAATTAAGATAGCCCTATATCCGTTTTTATTTGTTTCTTTGAAACAGTAATACAGTGTATGTGTGGTATGCAAGTATCTCATATGTAACGAAACCGTATATGTAAGGGAAATATGAAGCAGAACCACTCTTATACTTTTTCTTGCATTGTATGAAAAATATATGGCATGAATTAGCATTTTTTTCAAGCATTACAGCCAGGTCCGTAGTCAGAACTCTAAGACGTAAACGTTTAAATAAGGGCAGGATAGTTTTTTTTTTTTTTTTTTTTTTTTTGGGGGGGGGAAGGGTTCAACTCGAATTCACTTTACACTCATATATACATACATCAAATAATTGCAAGTTTCAGGGGACTGGGTTCCTCCGAGCCACACTCTAGCTAATTTCAGCCTACCCATGTCAAAACTTCACACTACGTTACTGTTAATAAGTTACCTGTAAGGCTATTTGATATTATCTTTTATCAATATGTTACAATAATCTCTCTTACTGATAAACAAAGAATAAAATAAAATAATTAAAATTTTTACAGACTATACTTACAACGCTTTCACAATATTCCTTAATAAATATTTAAAATGCCGATGGTTTTTAATATTTCTGAAGATAAACGAATCCCAGTGGTACTATTCAGCCAGTTCACTAGAACCGGTTGTTAAAACATTTCGAGTTCGCAGAACCGTTTGTTGTACCCAGACATAACAGTAAATTTTACGCAGTTATACCCAGGAACAGTAAATTTTAATTTAACTATTTTTTTTTTTTTTTTGTTTGTTTGTTTTTAGAAATTCTTCCAGCTACAAAGTTAAACATGATTTCTGAGAACAAAGTATAAACGTTTATTTCTTAATCTTAAATGGTCAGGTATAGAGAATGAGAATTGGGATCACAAGAGCGTAGTAGCGATGGTTATTTATATTTGAAACATATATTATATATCATTATCAACAATTGTAGATCCATTGCTGGATTAAGGTCTTTCCAATACTTTTTGACAACCATCTATCTTGGATAATTCGTTTCCAAGATATTGGCAGTGGTACCTAATTGCGTCACAGACCTTGTATTAGGATTCTGTGTAGGTCTCTACTTGTCACTTGCGATATCCAGTAAAAAAAAAAAAAAAAAGTCTAGTATGGTTGTTTCCCAAGAGAGTTATATCTATCTATCTACTCTCTCTTTCTCGCTATCTATATCTATCTATATATATATATATGCATGTAAAATCTTACTGAAATTCCATGATGACTGTAGTATTATTTATTACACGAAAAGTTATAATTTTTCTATTGTAACAAATTCGTAATATTTCTTTCATCATTTTTGTAGCTAAGAACAGAATGCACGACGATCTGTCTCAGGTCTCTTGTTCAAAATTATGATTGTACGTACAATCGTGTGATACATCTTACTGTTACAAAATTTTTAAGTATCCCAAGATGGAATGCCAAGGGACACACTTCTGATATTGGTTGTTGATTGTTCTGTCAAAATCCAAAGCAGATTTTTGAATGCCGACAGAAGTGACCTTGAAGAAATTACGGTTCGAAAATAAATTGCACGCTTTAAAGAATACGATTTTGTGCTTTCCAACTTACTAAGGTCGTGGAGACCAATAGGCTTCGATGAAGAGTGCTTCAATGTTGATGCAATATAACAACACGTCAATAGGCTAAGGCAGGGCACAAAATTTCAAAGTCAGACGCACTCGCCAATCCAAAAATGATGGTCGCCAGTATCTCTCACGTACAAATTGTGAAAAGTCCCTCCCCCCCCTCGTCCCTCCAATTGACGGCTTTTGGATTGACAAAGAAAGAGATTTCATCAAGACATAAAATTTCGAAACCAGACAATTAGATTCAGGATAATCAATTTTGAATTGAACAATTCATATACATGTTAATACTTTAGGACTTCATGTTTGTGTAACTCTCTCTCTCTCTCTCTCTCTCTCTCTCTCTCTCTCTCTCTCTCTCTCTCTCTCTCTTTCTCTCTCTGTACTGACGTACCAGTTGTCGATTGTGGTTTTCGGATCAAAGTTCTTAATTGAAGGGCCATTGGTGGAAATTATCAGCAAATCATCCAGTGTGTCAGTCCTCAGTGTATTTCTGTAGGCAGCCTTAACTCTGTTGAGGTTACTGAATCCTCTCTCACACGAAGCATCACTCAAAGGTAAAACTGTACAAAATATGACAATTGGAAGCAAATTGGGAATCTTGTAATGAAGTTTTTGGTTGAGGGTGGGAAAGGAGGGACGAATTACAACATTGTGAAGATTTCACTTTCCATGTCTATTGTGAAGACTTTACATTCCGTGTTTCTCTCAGTTAGTGAAGGATCAAATCTGCCTAACAGATTTAAATAAATATATAAATAAATAAATAAAATAAAATGGGATATAACGTGAAACCACGCCAAACAAGATGTGTTCTTCATTCGCAATACTAAGCTTATCCATAAAATAAAATAAAACAATACATTTAACACGTTAGATCTGATAAACGGAAGAATCACGCTTTCCGAAATTGATCGATCTTAATGTACGATTTAGGGTGATATAACATTAGAACATTGAAATTTTTCACATTAAAAATTTATTTACCATATATCTGTCTCCATTAAGCGATAATATTCTAGTATGTTCTAATCATAAAATAAAATAAACTTATCGCTATTATTAATTTGTATGGATAAAAAAAAAACTTTCAACACAAAATTATAATTTGATCTATTTATTAGTTTCGAATTTGAACAGTTACATATTTTCCCCATTGACTTTATATTTTATTTATTGTAAGATATTATTTAAACAAAGCAAAGAAATTAAAGAACATATATATTTGCAATAGATCCTCTACCTCCTCCTGTCAATGAGACTTTAAAAAATGAAATTTTATATTTTGCTCTTTGCTTAATCGCACATCCAAAATATTTCAGAATCGATTTAACATTTTATATTAAAAGTTTAAGATCTCATATCATTTCCATATATTAAATACATTGCGTTAAAAAAAAAAGGAAATAAGAATTCAAATGTTCTTTCATTTAATTTTTAACAGTCTAAAATGTCTCAGGAAATCCAAAAATATGAAATAATGTTTGAGTTTAGACAAGTACATTGTATCGTCTGTTCCTAAAACAACAAAATTAGATTATCACAGCTGATTTGGGTATTCAATAGGTCAATTAGGTCGTCTTATTTTTTTTATCAAAAAAATTATATGTATAGACTGCGCGGAAGAAACAGTATAAATAAAAAAAACACAGGTTTTCAGGAGGCGATTTTTTATTTTACCAAGGATAAATATGAATCACTTACACTAACAGTACCAAGACGTGATTATTCAACTCACGTTTAGAATTGACTTATACCAAGTTAACTGGAGGTGCATGACACATAGATCTCCAATTTTCACTTACTCATTTTGGCCAATTTCTGACTTATACTATTTCTTCCGCGCAATCTATATATGTACTTCAACATAGATATTTTATTCTTGTTTCACAAATTTTCAATCATTTGTCCCTTTGGAATGATAATCGGCCAAACAAGTGATGAAAATTACGCCAGTAAATGATAAAATACGTAGTTTCTTAAATGAGAACCAACATTAGACCAATGAATGCCCATACATGACTAAAATTTACAACTTTACACAAATAAGAATACATGACACAACGTACAAGTATTCTACAATCAATAAGACTTACTGATGTGTATATATCTTTTTATATATGGGTGGCATCGTAGATTATTACATCACAATAAAATATTCAATGAAATTAACAAAATACTGGTGGAAAAGGGTCAGGTGATCTGGAAATGATTTACGGTCAATCGCTTGATTTTCGTACTTTTTTCTTTTCTCCCATAAAATACAATGTAACAAAAATGACCTGAAACAAGAAATACGCAAAAACAAAAATATGGGACAAGCGCTCTCGAAATACATAATGTTAGAGGCGCAAATCGCAAGTTTTGCTTCAACGCTGATAAAATCTTAGGGATAAAATCAGCTGGAGCAATTTATAGTCGGATAAAATAATTTGGTGACCACAGAAAGAAAAAACGAAACAACGAGGGTTTACTTATACAGAACGAAAATATATGGGGGAGACCTTCTACAGTAGAATCAAACTATGCTCATTTCTTTCTAATCATCATTACTTATACAAATTAAGTATATGGATACGATAAATCTTTCTGTAATATGTTCAGTAATATGTAATATATATCACAAAAATAGCACCACTTGAGAAAACTGTTATATTTTTAATACTAGCACTATTTTACACACCTCTTTTATCACACACCGTTCAAATGATTTTCTAACAGTGACCTAATGTTTATGTATTGCTACTGTAGTACACATATGAACATTAAACAAAAATACTAAACTTTATTCATTACGTAATCTTACAATCCAGAAATTTAATTCAATGCGTATTACTGACCATCACACTATTTGAATAACCACTATCGGTAAACTGTGTGGAAGTTATTGAAAGTAAATTTCAAAAATCTCTTATACCACAATATTTATGACACTTCAGTATTTTATGACAGGCAGCTCTTAATGCTGAAAGCCGACGGGGCTTACTGTTCACAAATGTTTCACATAATGTAATTTCCAATTCGTGCCAGATTAGAATCAGTTCCTCAATAAGTTGTGTTTTAGACTGATATGTCTTCCCATGTAGTTTTCGTGACCCAATACGCTATAGATTCTCAATGAGATTCATATCTGGAGAATTTGATGACCACCATAATCTTTGGATATTTATGCTTGAAAACCAGTCCACTACACTCCGTGCCCTGTGACTCGCGTATTGTCATCTTGGAAAATAAATATAAAAAAAACTCACATTTGGACATGAAAAATAGTCAGGAGCTGTTCGTAGTAACTTTCGATTCATAATATCAATGTAATATGTCACATTCACTTATTTACTGCAAATTTCAATTCGTCCTACTCCCTTTGAGTTAAAGCATCCCCACAATATGAAACTTTGAGTAAATTCACTTGTTTTGGAAACACAGTCTGCGTTCAGACTCTAACAGAAACATACTCACCTCATTTTAAAACAAAAGGTAGGAAAAATGTTGGTGTTGTCAACTTTAAAATTATTTCTACATAAGAAATAAAATCTTACGTTCAAAGCTATTCGTCAATTACTGTGTAAAAATGTATTTATTAAAGGAATTTAGCATCTAGTTTCCAGTGGCGGTATGTTTTAATCATTGAAAAACCAGAGACTGCATGCCTTCATTACTGAAAAACTAGAGACGGTATGGCATACCACCGCATACAGTCTCACTTCGACCACTGTTTATAACATGCATGTGGCTGCAGTTTATCAATAGTTATCAATAGACGGAAGTGCAAAGAGATTGTAAATTGTTCAACGTAAAACATGGAAGCATGGAAATACTCAGTGGTTAGCTATACTCACAAGAGCTTAGTTAATTTGGAATCAGAACCAGCTTTAAAGAATGCATTAATGAACAAAGGTAGCTTCTATATCTGTAAACATGTCAATGAACAACAAATATTTCAATGTCATATAGATTTCAGTGGCAAATTATACAGCAGCAGTTCGTGATCGGTTGTAGATAGAAAAATGGGAGGGCGAGAAAAAATATTGGGATGACGATCGCCCCTCTTCGCCTTTTGTATCGCCGCCACTGATTCTCAAGGGCCATTATTTTCTTTCTTAGATAAATGTAAAAATAAAATGATTTAGGAGTTACAATGACTGTATAATTCAAAAGTCGGTTTATCGGAAGGTTGAGATACTTATCCGAAATTTACCATCGACGTCAATAGGTGTGTTGCCTTGCTAAAGGGCTTAGGGTTAGCATCAAACTACAACTGACGAAACATGGATCCCATACTTTAATTCGAAAATGCAAAAGTCAGTCTGAAGGGTAGTCCAAGACGAAATGAGGACCTCCACTTAAATAGTTCTGTTTCTTCTGCTGATGAATATATTATTCTGAGATTATGATGATAATCTTGGTAGATTCTATACTTAAGCGAACCGAAATTAACACAAAATATTTTAATCTACATATTATTCTGTTCATTGCTTATCAAAAAGCAATCTGAAAAGCTTCATAGCTGACCATTGCTGCAAAATGATGATACAAGATCATATTGTACTCACGAATGAAAGATGTTTTCTAAGAACTTCATATGAAATAACTCTAACATCCATTTTACTTCCATGATCTACTTTTCAGCGGTTATTATCTCTTTCCATAACTGATGAAAGCTCTGTGCGTACAGTTTCACAACTGAATGACATAAAACGTAGTGTACAGCAACGGATAAAAGTTTTATTATTTTTTTAATGTCATAAAAGTTTAGTTTCGTGTTCGGAGAAGTACATACAGTTAAATAGAAGTTGTATCTTGTTCAGAACATTTTAATATAATATAGTTGATAAAATTTGGCAGAATATTGATAACAATTCCTCATAAATTGCATGATTGAATAAAGTTACATTAAATCATACAAAACACTTTAGCATTCATCTTGGAAATTTCATTCCTAGGAGAACTCGCTTGAATCATCCTTACACAGTGCATTTGAGATTCTGGATTTAACTAAAAAGGAATCACTGACAGAAGAAAACATATGTCATCCATCACAGAGTTTTATTATAGTTGATACGTATCCATCTTACAAGGATCTACTTAGAAGTTCTCTCTCAAAAACAACTGAGTTCACGACCATCAATCCTGATAGTAATCCTGTTGTGCTACCAGTCGAAGATAAGAAAAGTATGGAAAAAAATATAGATACTGTAAGCAACATGTTCTGCATGATACTTTCATTTATATTCGGGTGGTCGAAAAGGAGCACAGAAGCGAAGGTAAGTCAACTATGTAGTTAAAAGTTTTATTTGGATCTTTCACTTAAAATCATAATTAAATTTTTCTAATGCATGACAAAATTTAATCTGAAACTGTGGAAGTAGAATTGTCACAATAACTGAATCGATAAATTAGAAAATCGACATCATGTACTTCACTCTACTACGCTAGATGTTGGAAGAATTCCAATCATCGCGGCATGACGCGTCTTCAGGTTGCGGATCGAGGAGGAGGCTTCTAAATACAGAGGCTAGCTGCAAATATATTGAATAAGCAGTCGCGGACAGACGACAAAAGGTGGTCCTCTAGGTTAGGGGTTTGTGGTGAGGTTAGCAATCTCATATTGTTAAGAAAGGTATTTGTTCAGAAACATTCATAGAAGTCTCGGACCAGGAGTGATATCTTGGCATGACCTCAACAATGTAAAATGGACACGAGATTTGGAGCATGGAATCTAAGAAGTTTTTACCTTTAGAGCAGCCTCATTAAAATGCGTAACAAGTGAGTTAGAGAAACATAGAATGAACCTGGTAGGAGTTCAAGAAGTTAGATGGGAAGGAAAGGAACCGAAAATTTTACTTTTTTTATAGGAAAGAAAATAAAAATCACTAAACTAGGAGCAGGGGTTTTCGTTCGCAAACTAATAATATCAGCAATTCAACGTCTTGAATTTATTAATGATAGAGTTTCTTTTATTACTTTTAAAGTTCATGGTGTGATATTATTGTTTTAAATGTACATTACCCAACAGAAAATAAGAATGACGCTAGAAAGGTCAATTTTTACGAAGATATAGAACGTGTGTTTGACCAACTCTCGCGATACCATATGAAAATTCTATTAGAGGATTTCACTACTAAAGTAGGAAGAAGATATTTTCAAACCCGTCTGCAAAAGAAAAATAATGACAAACGGCAAAAAATTCGTGAACTTTGCAAAATCCAAAAACCTTATTGTGCAGAGTATAAAATTCCCACATCGCGACATATTTGGATCTCACCACATGAAGAAAGGGGAAAAAATCAAATTGTACGTTTTCGTAGATACAAGAAGACAGTCTAGCATAACCAATGTTCATTTGTTTAGAGGAACTGTCTGTGACATTAACCAATACCTTGTATTAGCAATGATACGAGAGAAGTTATCGTTTAAAAAGGACATCTTCAGCATCTAAAAACGGAGAGGTTTAATTTAAAGAAATTAGAGATGATCAGGCTAGAGGGAATTATCAGATTGAGGTGTCGAATAGATGGACAGTTTTAGAGGACTCGGAATACAGTAGTGTTGAAAATAGTTAAGTTAAAATTAGGGATAGCATTAAATTTTCGGCAAAAGAAAAGTTGAGGCACGCAGAAATACAGAGGACCGCACAGAGGACGATTCGACCAGGGAGCACTAAACTAACAGAGAAGATAAAACAGGGAATACTGTGTTGCTACAAAATCCAAACGATTGAAAATTTCATTGACACCAGGCGGCAAACATTCGAAACGTTTAGAACAAAGAAATGTGATTCTTTGAAAGCTAAAATTATTGAGTTTGAAGATAATAGTAAAACCAAAACCATTCTGAACAGGTGTAAGGGCATCAACCAATTTAAAAAAAGCTATTAATATTGCACTTATATATTAAAGAAAGCAGACAGAGCACCCTCACTAATACGAATTTATTTTGAATAGCTGGAAAGATTTCTTTTACAATTTGCTTAGCACGCAGTCAAAAAATAATGTTCGTGAAGAAAGTAAAATGTACACGGCAGAATCATATGTTCCAGAGCCTAACCAAATAGAAATAGAAATTTAATTTTAACTTGAGGGCAAACATTGTGGAGCGAGATACAGAAACTCATTCTCCTCATCTGGAACAAGGAGAAATTGCCATAAGAATGAAAGGAATGAATTAGTGTGCCGATCCACAAGAAAAGCAACAAAACTATTGTACTAATTATCGAGACATATTTATTTTTGTCAATATCTTATAAAATCTTCTCAAACATCTTTAGCAAGATCAACCCCATGCAGAGATAAAATTATTGAGGATTATCAGTGCAAATTTAAAAGAAATTGATCAATTATGGACCAGATATTTACCATTCGTCAAGTACTCGAAACAAAATGTGAATACAATAGTCCGGTACATCAACTATTTATTGATTTTAGAAAGGGCTACGAGTCGCATAGGAGGGAAACATTGTACAACATTCTTAGTGAATTTGATATACAGTTGTATCTTACTAATAAAATGTTAAACGTAATATAATTATATCCTCAGCTAGTATTAAGAAACTAATAGAAAGTAAGATACTACTTTCAGATTTAACTCCTATTCTTCCTATCTTCTTATTCCCCAAGTGGAATTTGTGGTGTGGGCTTTCTCGAGGTTCTCCCATTTCCTCCCACTTTTTATCATTCCAGCATTTCATTCATTCTCATCATCGCCGTCATCTTTAGCGTGCTCGGCATAATCGTGGGATGCAAAACTTTAAAAAAAATTTTTAAAAATATTTTTTTCTTCTTATTCCAATTTAATAATATGTAATATTTTAGATATTGTTAAACTTAAGAGTTAACAAGTGATGATATGGAGGTAGAAATATTTTTTTCGACCAGCTACACTTTTAATGGGTCTTCCAATGGATCTTTTTCTGAAAGTACTTTTTCTAGGATGAGATATTGTTTTATTGATTTCTAGTTCGTCAGTTTTCGATTCCACTTCATGACTTGCTCTTAGTGATACTTTACCTTCCTCAGTACCCACAATTCTGAATGTTACTTTCGGAATTTCATACAGTAAAACCTGCTGACTGTTCTCGAGATCTTTCATTTTCTCGGCAGGCTTCGAAGTGTTAAGAAATTAATGAGGTCATCGTCACTTTTAGGAATGCGCACGAGTCGAGTCGAGTAGAGATTTAAGCCTGTCTCAACCCGTCTCGAGAAAATGTTGTCTCGATTCGAAAATACGTCTCGAAATTCGAGTCGAGACAAAATATACGAGTTAAAATATACACACACATCAGCCAGAACATTATGACTACCTACCTAATTGTCAGTATGTCCACCTTTGGCACAGAGAACAACGACGACGCGTCTTGGCATGGACGCAATGATCCTTAATAAGTTGCTGGAGAGAGTTGGCACCACATGTGCACATACAGGTCACTTATTTCCCGTAAACTCCTTGGAGGTGGGCGATGCGCTCTGACGTCAAGTTCAATCATATCCCAAATGTGTTCGATTGGGTTCAGATCCGGTGAGTTGGGGGCAGCACATCACTTGGAACTCGTCCTTCCGTTCCTCGAACCACTCCATCACACTCCTTGCCTTGTGACATTGTGTATTATCTTGTCGAAAAATACCACTATCGTTGGGAAACATGGTCGTCATGAAGGGGTGAACGTAGTCTGCAAGCAATGTGCGATACGCCTCGGCCGTTATGGTGCCTTGCTCGAGCTCTACTAGACATATGGATGCTCATGTGAATGTTCCCCAGAGCATAATTAAGCTGCCGCCAGCTTGTCTCCGTACCACAATACAGGTGTCAAGGAGGTTTTTTTTCCTTTGGAACAGGACGGATTCGCACCCTCCTATCGTCATGATGAGAAGGTATCGGGATTCATCAGACAATGGAACGCTCTGCTACGGCACCAAGGTCCAGTGGCGATGGTCACGTCAGGTGTTCATTTCAGTCGTAGTTGTCGATGTCGTGGTTTTAACATTCGCACATGGATTAGTCGTCGGCTGCGGAGGCCCATCGTTAGGAGTGTTCGTTGCACTGTGTGTTCAGACACACTTGTACTTTGCCCAACATTAAAGTCTGATGTTAGTTCCACCACAGTTCGCTGCCTGTCCTGTTTTACCAGTCTGCCCAGCTTACGACGTCCGACATCTGTAATGAGGTGGTGGACGCCCAACCCCTCGACGTTTGGACGTCGTTTCCTCTTGGTTTCGCCACTTGTTGAAGACAGTCACCACAGCACTCCTCGAACACCCGACAAGTTCTGCAGTTTCCGAAACTCTCGTGCCGAGTCTCCGGGCCATTACAATTTGCTCTCGGTCAAATGCAGATAGATCGCGCGCCTTTCCCATTCTACACACGTCCAACACTTCACTAATTAACTGAATTGAGCTGAAAATTAAATCTTGATCTCGAAAGATTAATTATTAAGTTTATGCATTGTGTACCTTTCTAAAGTAATAAATACTGGAATTGGTTTCTGAGTGTATACTTTCTTCAAAATAATATTAAAAATTCTAAAGATATTTGAGACATTCGAGTCGAGTCGAGATTTTTACGAGATACGAGTCGAGAAATACGTTTGTCTCGACTCGTCTCGAATTTTACAAAGCATATCTCGACTCGAATTCGAGTCGAGTCGAGTTGAGATTCGAGATATGTCTCGACTCGTGCACATCCCTAGTCACTTTGAGTTTAAGGTTTTTCGAGGAAGATATATTCGTCTCTAAATTTGGAGGTGGTTTTTCAAGAAGAATAGTTGCATAATTTGAAACGGATCGTGTCATTGGTATTGAAGAAGCTATTGTAAAGGCAGTGTAACTCAAACACGATTGACACTGTCGAAGTGGAAATCAATAAATAGACGAAGTACTCAGAGAAAAATCCACTAAAACAGACATCAAGGGTGTAGACAGTCGAAAAGTGTATTTCTATCTCCAGTTCAACGCAGCTACAATCCAAATATCCTAACTGAAACTCATGAATTCAGTATATGAAACTTCTGCTGCTTTAAGCGTATAATTTTAATGCTTGAGTTTTTTATATTTTTTTTAAATATTAGACTGATCTATCTGAAATGACTGTTTTAGCACATAGGTTTTATTTGTGTCAGAAACGCATAATTTGTGAACATATTTAATCAAAGTATTCTCTATATGCATCAATACACTTCTCCCATCGGATATGGTGGATGAGGCAGAATCTCAAACTTCAACTCATTCACTTCCTGTAGGACCACACGTGAAACATTTGGGCGAGCACTATCATGGAGGAGAATTATGCCTTTTCTGCTTACCAAAGGTGACTCTGAAGACAATTTTTGACGCACAATATTAACTTGTCGATAATAATACTATGTATTAGTGGTTTTACCCACTCCTAGAAAGTTTTAATGGATAACGCCTCTTTGATTCTACCCAACTGGCACCATTAACTTACTTGGGTGTAGGCTTATTTTGGGCTTATCCTTTTGCTTTTGGGCTTCAGTCAGCCATTGTGCTGAACATCTACAATTATCATAGAGTATCCACTTTCCACCACATGTGGCTCATTATGTAATGCTATATCTCCTGACAAGCAACGTACAGAACAAGACAGGATCAGATCCGACTCAAACTTCGCCCGGAGGACACAGAATACGAAAGAAGAAAAAATGCCAAATTGGAGCTGCCCCCATCCAGAAACACCGGAGATATGCTCCGCAGCATAACGCACCACACGATAATATGAATGTGCAAGTATGAATTCATAAAGCATAAGAAGACGTATAACGTTGGTTTCCATGTCTATGTGTAGTTTAAAATTTCTTCAATATTTCTGGCCTAATCTGAAAACTAAGTTAAGTACAGTATATGATTAGATGTAGCAAAAAATAAGAAATGAAATATATAACAACTTATATTAAACTTTAAGATATACAAGATAATTTATCAAGAAACCAACATTCCATATGGAAAGACCTAATATAACGAAGTGGTACGGTATGCTACTTTGCATATTTGGGTTTTCCATATAAGTACACAATAACACAATCGTAAAATAAATAAGTTTTCTGTAAAATATTTTTTTTTTTTTTTTTTTGTATCTGATTACTTTTGGCTCTCCGTTTCACAAATTTCAATCTTTTCATATTTGCTTGAGTCTTCTTGTAGTAATATTATGTTACTTAATCATTTGTGAAAAGCCACGTAAAACATTTCTTTCTTACAAACTACTTTTAGATATGTTAAACTCAATCGTTAAATATTATTTTGTGCATTTTTCAGAAAGTTTGTTCTGAATTAGTCACAACGCTAGTAAGAAGCCTCAGTGACCTTGCAGATGCAAATTATCCTGAAACACAAAAGGTGGTGTCTCAGACACACAACACAATGGTAAGTGTTTGTACGCAGCTATTTAATTCAATTGAAAATTTAACAGAGTAAATTTGACATTTAATTGACGATTAGGAATATATTTGCCAACCATTTTAAAACTCGATAACTATACATAATTCTAGTGATATTCTTGAATCTCTACATCGTTTAAGACAGATATAATATATAACTACGAGGCGCATCCAGAAAGTAAGTTTCCCACGCGTCCCATAGCTAGGAAACCGTATATTGCGCGAAGCGACTGCGTGTACGTGAGAGAGTAAGGTCCTAACATGGCGCATGCGTCAGCAGAACTTCACTAATTCTCTGAGTAGCGTCGTGGGAGTGATTGAAGATTGGCGTTCCTATTCCAGCTCTCGCCGCGTGTGAAGAGCGAGAAGTGATAAAGTTTTTGAATGCACAGGGCATAACATCGATTGAAATCCATCGTCAGCTGTATCGTTGCAAAAATGTCAATGCTGACCCTGTGCGCCTTGCTTTGTGCTCTAGAGTCAGTTGTTTCAACACAAAACTTCTTGATCGACAGGCACTCCGTGACAATGGTGTGCAATAAGAAGCGGAAAATTTGCAGGAACTGCTTGCTCATGCCGATAGGCCTATGGACCTGGCACAGCTAACGATGGATTTGAATTGGTGCTATGCCCTGTGCATTCAAAAACTTTATTACTGCTCGCACTTCACACGCGGCGGGAGCTGGAATAGGAATGTCCATCTTCAACCACTGCCACGACGCTACTGAGAGCACTAGGTAAGTTCCGCTAGTGCATGTGCCATGCTAGGACCTTACTCTCCACGTACACGTAGTCGCTTCGCACAACACACCGTTTCCTAGCTATGGGATATGTGTGGGAAACTTACTTTCTGGATGCGCCTCGTATTTTAACTCTAATTTGAACCAGGAATCTAATCTAATATAAATAAAATAAAGAGTTTGTTTGTCTCTCTGTCTGTGCGCGGCCTGGGGACTAGACGGGTGGACCGAGAGTTACCAAATTGTGGTCAGAGATACCTTGGTCCAGGCCCCAGATTAAGACGAAGCTTTTTTTTTAAAAAAAAAAAAAATTCGAACCAGGGGAGCGTTTACCGAGACCGGCCTGGGGACCAGACAAGTTGACCGAGAGTTACCAAATTTTGGTCTCTGATACCTTGCTCCAGGCCCCAGACCAAGGCGAAGCGTTTTTGTCAAAATTCGAACCAGGGAGGGTCTCAGGGGAGCATTTACTGGAACAAGTAAAAGTAGTAAAAAAAATACCGATATTAGTGTCGAATTCATAGTTTTCGTGGTCGCTGAGATCAATGGTGAAACTCCAGTCGTATTAACTTCCAAATTCACCCTATTCGGTTGCGGGCTGAGGGTCACCGGTGGGGGGGAAGGATACCGAGACATGTAAAAGTAATCCAAAATGATCGATATTAGTGTCAAATTCATAGTTTTCACGGTCGCTGAGATCAATGGTGACACTTCCATTAGCGATGACTTGCAAATTCAGCTACCATTGTATGCGGGCCGGGGGTCGGCGGGGGGAGGATACCAAGACATTTAAAAATAGCCCAAAATGACCGATATTAGTGTCAAATACATAGTTTTCGTGGTCACTGAAATGAATAGTGACACTTCCCCAGGCGTTCACTTCCAAAGACAACCCCCATGCGAAGAATGGGTATATTCAGCTAGTTATGAATAAAAGTCATTATTGTCAGTAACAGAATACTATTCAGTTCAATTTCCCTAGCTTCTTCGAAAACAAATATTCTCATAATTTCATACAGAATTTGAAAAATACTCAATAGATCTTCTAACGAAGGGAAATGTTTAATGTGCTTTTTAGAAACCAGACCGAAGAAAAAAACCTATATTATGAAAAATATTAATGTTGGAATGTCAAAACAGATTTTCAATACACTGTTTGATAACACTTACTATATATATATAGTAAGTGTTATAGGGTGTTTCAAAACAACACTGACAACGTTTGGGTGGTGATTTCTGACACCAAGATAAGACAAAAAGTATAGACCAACTTGGATACACAAACACTTCCTTTCGGAGTTATAGGCTGCCGAAAACATGAAAAAAAAAAAAACGAACGTTAAAGGTCCATAGCTCCAATACTATGGGATCTTAGAAACTAGTATGTGTCCTATTCAAATACCCATGTTTCAGAATCCTGCGGTACTTCCGCAACAATTTTTATAAGGATAGTTAGTGAGTACTTCAAGTTATATACCCATAGCCAAACTGCCTGTATAAAAATTGTTAAGTACCTAATTATTCTGAAACATGTATTTTTGGGTAGCGCACATATTAGTTCCTAATTAAAGTCTTGACCTGACTACGATGGGTCCAGCAGTTTTGGAGCTATGGACCTTTAAAGTTCATTTTTTCATGTTTTCGGCAGCCTATATCTCCGAAATTAAGTGTTTGTGCACCCAGGTTGGTCTATACTTTTTGCGATGTCTTGGTGTCCCAAATGATGTCGGTGTTGTTTTGAAACACCCTGTATATCTTAATTGCAATCATTTGTTCGATAAAATTCAAAATATAAGAAACTTCAGGAACAAGAACTTTTGTTATGCTGCAATAAATGTCTTTTAAATGAAGGCAAAAATTAAATGTAGAGGGTGAGATTGAAAACTCATAAAAGGCAATAGAAAGAGCTAGGAAAGAAATCACGGAGAAAAAAGACAAACAAGAAGTGATCGAAGTGAGGCGGTATGCAGTGGTATGCCATACTGTCTCTGGTTTTTTAGTGATGAAGGCATACCGCCCCTGGTTTTTCAATTATCAAAACATACTGTCACTAGAAATACCTTTAATAAATCCATTTTTATACACAGTAACTGACGAACAGCTTAGCGCGTGAAAAAATTTTATTTCTTATGTAGAAATAATTTCTAAGTTGACAATATCGACATTTTTATCCTTTTCCTACCTTTGTTTTTAAAAGCTGTCTTCAAAGAAGCCCATCTAGTTTACGTTTTGATGTGCCATATTGAATTGTTTTTTTCGTATGTATGTGTGTGTCTTCTTGCCTTGATGCATATAAATGTCGTGTTTTGAACATGGGCGGATTTAGAGATTGTCTGCTGTGGCGGCAGATCTTCCGGGGATTTGGAATACCCCTCAGTCGAGTGGGGATCTCTGAGTTTTCCCGCAGGAAATTGTTAATATAGAAACCTGTTTTTGAGAGTTTTCATGTATAATTCTCTATAATACAATATAAGAGAATATTTTTTGACATTTTTTTTTCTTCGCAAAATTCTTGGCGGGGAATCAGTCTCTCCATGTCCGCCCCCGTAACTACAGAGAAGCTCTCCGATGATTTTTAGTCATTATGTAAATAGAAACGCGATCTTTTAGGCAATATACCCTCACTGTATTTCAATATTTATATATCCGGTATGTCGAGTCAAAATCGTAATAAAACATACCGCCTCTGCTTTTTTTCCCACTTCGAACACTGCACAAACGAGGAAAATTAAAAATCATGTAAAACTATAGATTTAGTTTGTTTTCATTAATGTAGGAAAATTAACAGAAAGTGAGTAGGTACCGGCAAATAGAGAGAAGAATCAGACATGCAATTGCTTACTAAATTTTATAGGTCTGCGTGATAATGATGTTAATATGAAAAGCAAGGATTATAGTTTTGAAAATATAATAAATATTGGAAATAAAAATGTAATTTCTCATTTTGTAGTTTGGTAGGGTTCAATTCTGAATAACCATCCGAGCGCATAGAGAAAATGTTCCAGTTTGTCATAAGAAGACTAGCAGCTTGTGTCCAACGTAATATTCTAAAGTAAAATGTATTAAATTTGATTTATTGTCTACACTACTTTATTGTTTTACTCTGGGTCAACAGAGTTCGTAAAAAATTACAAATCAATGATGATTTAAAAGTTGATAGAACATTTTAAACTAAATATAAACGCCAGTATGCCTAAAAATGTATGCTTTATGGTGTTATCACCAAGACGAAATGATACAGCCATTATTTCAGATATCGGCTACCGCCAAGCTACTGCAGGCCATATGTCATAGGGGTATTAGGTAATAAATTAGTTTAACAGGATTATATTGAGATCCAATAAGCAATAATAAGGTAAACTGAAAAGAGTTATTGTGGTAGAGGAGTCATAATTTAAGTTGTCTGTTAACGAAAATCAGACATTGAATGTACTCCAGAGGAGAAACATTGACGATCTCCGTCAATTTCGTCCCTGGGTTTTTATAGCAAGACAAAGGAAAAATATCATGTGTAGAAAGATTCAACTGGATTATCGTTAATATCTTTTCCTTTCCATGTCTGAGTGTTCTGTCACAAAAATAAGTTCTAGCCTATATCTAGAATAGTTAATCGGGGCCACTAGCTGTGAAACAGCGATAAAACAGTTCTTTTCCCCTGTAGTATATCTGTATTCCTATAATTAGAAAGAGTTGAATTTTAGGAAACCAGAATTGAAAGATGGATTGAGAATTACGAGAATTATTATAACATCTATAGAAGAGCTTAATAATTATGAGTTTATTTCATAGGTATTCATTTGCACATGTCAATTAATAATCCTTCGATATAATCACTCTTATTTCCAATAGTGAAGAATCTCCTATCAAAAGGTGGTAAGGGATAGCATGTACTGTACATGGCCAGAAAATTCTAATAAGTGGCAAAACAGTGACATCAACCTCCCAGATTGAAATGATCATTATCAGGGCCCGGATCTTGTTGACAAGTCAACTTTTTTCTGTTACGCATAGGACAAGGCAACTTCAAATAAAAACGTTATCCTTCAACTCAAGGTTCTAAAAGTAGGGGAAGTGCGCACAGTACCGGACACCTAAGGTTTTTTCGAATCCACGAGGTAAGTAAGAGGTACATCATGAAAGTAATGCAACCATATTAAAGTTGGATATTTATTATAAGAGGTGACATAAAAGAAACTACAACAATGGAGAGCATATATTTTTAAAATGAAAATGAAAATCAGGTTCAAATTCACACACACACAAAAACGTTACCCAGTACCGGACACAACATAAAATACATCGTTTCCTTTTATATGTAACGAATAGAATGATATATAAAAGTAAAAAAAGCGTCTGAAGGTACTTCTATAAATATTTAAGTAAATAAAACACATCTCCTGTTATCGTTGCAGATACAACAATAATACAAGCAAAGAAATGTGAAGCCAATATCCAAGAACTGAACTAGGAGTGTGAAAATGTGAATTAATCCTACCTCACCTGAACATAAACAAGCACTAAACGAATTTGCACCGATCACATATCTAATAGTCAAGATTCTTGTCCATGCAACATGAGTCCATTTGTTACACAAGATACACTGCACCCACTCTTCGTCCACTGTTTGAGAACAAATGATGCATTCAGTGATTATGGCATTTGATCCACTGCTGCACTTATCTGTGTCACCGGTGTCAAAATTCAGTTTTTTCTTATTGTCTTCTTACTTTTCTTTGCACCTGTCTGTTCGCTTTCATTAGCTACCTTTTCGTTGAGTTGTCTTCGTCTACTTGAAACTACATGCTCTTCAGTTTCGTTTCGTCTATCATCTCTTCTAATGTTTTCCTGTATGGAGTTGATGTTAGAATTTGGCTGGTTTCACTTCTGTTTCTTCTCATTGTTAACATGCTATTTGTTTCGCTTGTGACTGAGTAGATCTCTTGAGCTATTGTCTGAAATTGTCTTGAAGTTGACGGCATACTAGGATCGAATGAAGACCTTTCTTGAGCTGAGCGAGAAATCGTGCTAACAGAACTGTGTTTCACACCCTGTGAAGTAGGTAAAGTTGTTTCTGAAGTTGTTTCTGGAATAGGAGAAGGTGACTTTCGGAGATTGGCATCTGGATCGACAGAAAAATGAGCTGATGGAAGGAAATCCAAGTCAGTAAAGACATTCCTATTCAAAGGATAAAGTCCGGTGCAGCTAAAAGCTGACCTTGCTCAATCCATTCTGCAACTGGCGTAAACGATGTGTTTACTAAACCAGCCACGTCTTTCACTGAAATTTTCAAGGGAGCATATTTTCTAATCCATACAGAACAAGCCTCGTGGTAGGCTGCTTTAAACAGTTTCATTATAGCTCGATCTAACGGCTGTAATCTGTGCGTCGTGTGAGGGGGTAGACTAATCATATGAACGTTGTTCTCTTTAGCATACAAAACAACCAGAAGGTCTTTGTGTGAAGCGTGTCCGTCAACAATTAGTGGGACGGGGTCTTCCTTTGTTGGCTTCACGCGAGCAACAAACATTTCAAGATATTTCCGGAAACCCACAGCTTTCATCCATCCACTTTCCTCAGCAATGAAAACACTATTCGTTGGCGCATCTTCCTTCAGTTCCTCAGATATCCTTTTCCGCGGAAAGACAAACAACGGAAGAAGAAACAAATCACTAGTTGCATTAATCGTGAATAGTTCTGTGGTGTTTCTGCCTGAAGTAATTTTTCCGACCTGTTTCTTTCCTATCTGCGACAGAACTTTTGTTGCCAGTCTTATCACAGTTAATATATTAGAAGGAATTAAAGCTGCACTTTGCAAGTAACACTTCACCTTTGTTAAAAAAATAAATCAACGTGCGTTTTACTGAACCCCACTGCTCTCTGCATACTCGTCGACTGTGGAATACGCAACGACAGTTCAAGCTGACGTTTCATGTAGTAGAACTTCTGTCTAGCACATTTTTTGTCTTTATTAAACTGATGATTAATTTTGAGGTGCTCTGCTAAACCGAAAACAAATTTCAAAAACTTATTTTTGCTCATTGATAGCAATTGGTTGTCCAAGTCCTTTAGATGATTAACAAGCTGCGTCTCCTTTTCTTCTGAAAATGTTGTATCAAAACGGCCCATTTGAGGAGTCATTTCTATTGTGTTTCCAATTTTCAAGTCTTTCACTCTAACCCCTAAAGTGCTCTTAGGTACCAGAAAGTTACGTGCTGCCAGCCTCAGACTCATTTTGCCAATCCATGACTGCTTGCGCTGCCTTACTCATATCCTCTTCCACCCACTTCCCCTTTTTCTTGCTTGCCATCTTGCCTGAAAAAAAAACAAGAACGAGAAATGCTACTGTTATAAAATTTCCGTAAGGACGACATTGTGTCCTTGTCCGATACTGGGAACATACATGCTGTCCGGTACTGGGAAATTAACATGTTGACATACAATGCCGGATCACGTAGTAACACTTTCCGTAATTCAATATTTATTAGCATACTTGGGTGCGTCACACAATAAGAGAAGTGATATATGTAACAAAATGTTCACGTACTTACCCGTACAGTCGACACAGTAGACAAAACTTAACACACAGCACCAACGTACACAGCAATTCAGCTACATACGCCAATATCTCGCTCCACACTGGCCTGATACAAGTCACAACTTGGTCACCTACACCTTGACCTTACACAATGGTGATGATAACCGGTACACGTCTGTCATCTATTGGATACGAACTCTACTACTACTGTCCGGTACTGGGTAACGTCCGGTACTGTGCGCACTTCCCCTATATTGTTTTAGGGTCAACTTTTGGTCACTTTTTGCCGTTTTGAAGTTTCAGGTCATTTTTTAATATTTTAAGGTAACTTTCAGGTCATTTATGGTCTTTTTCGTCTTTTTCTTCTATATAAGGAAATCTTAAAATGAGCACTGTTCACGGATTTGAAAAATACGAAGTTATCTCTTTTCCTGGTTCCTGATTATTGGGGTGGAAAACCGCATTCCTAAGAAGCTAATGAACACTAAGCTGTAGCTGGTTGACTAGGGGTAGAGGTTGGTCGGTGGCCAAACAGATGGTTTTAGATCATTGACCACATAGGATGTGATTACGTGAATAACTAACAATGGATTAGAAGACGTACAAAGATTTTAAACGGGGTTTTTATCTATTATTCTCATGTATACAGTCTACACTTGCGAACTTCTATTGTTTAAGTGTGTTTCCTAGTTACAAATCGGGAGTGAATTGACGCTTTCAGTACGTACAATGCCGTACAATGGACTGATCCATAGACTGCAACTATCCGAAACAAAACTTTTGAGAATGAGTCAGAAATGGTAATTAAAATCTAATAGATGTTCAAAAATGACAATGTTTAACGAAATAAACGTTTTAAAAAAAAACAAATTTTAGGGTCAATTTTTGTGAATTTTAGGGTCATTTTAGAGGAATTTTAGTGTCATTTTATAGGTCACTTTTTAGGAAATTTTAGGTCAACAAGATCCGGGCCCTGATCATTATCAATAAGATATGACTGTTGACTATAACTCGTAATAATATCAGCAACGCTAAATTATGAACAGTTACTAGCAGACCCGTATTAAGGGTGGAGCAATTGCTCCAGGCTCCGTAATTAAAGAGGTCCGAGGATTTTCAAAAATTACTGAAAACATATTTTCAAACCCCAAGAAAACTCGCGCATACGGTGTTTATTCACCGCAAAGCCCATATGGCACGAGTCAGGATTAAGCGAGGGGCCCCATATTCGAAAGTGAGCGCTCTACCAGTAAGCCATTGTGACCTTCTCTACTTACTAGTAATGACATGTTTTACAAAACTACTAAACCTTGTTACTCCTTATCAACGTGCAAAATTTCTTATTTGTAGTTAGTCGTGAAAATAGTCTGGGAAAAGATAGCGTAAAGATATACTACAGTTCAACTTAATATGAATTGTTAGTTAAAACCAAACAAATAACTAAACTTTATGAGCTAAACATAGTTCACCTGAAATTTGTATGACAACCGAATGAGGTAACTCGTAAGTTATTACTGAAATATTAATATAAGTTTAGAAATAAAGTTATTATTCTAGGTGTACTTTAGAACCGTAATGACTCACTGCGCTACAACGGCTTTAGCCTTTGCAGAATGCAATAGTGCGCGAATTCTCGCAATCTATCTCAATCTTGTCAATTCTCAAACTCCTCCCTGCACCGAAGCCAATTTCTCGAACACACAAAATCGCCTTCTTTCCCAGGATAGTTGACTTCCATGCATTCACGTAACGGTTATTTAAATACTCTTTATGCAATATCTACATTGCATCTCCGTGTATAGCAACATTTCCTTTACTTTGTAGTGTAAGGTAAAGTTTTCTGTTTTATCTCCTGAATCAAAGAAAAATGCTTCACCCAGCTTGAATCAGTATACATTGTTGAATAAATTTAAAACTAATTATGACCTACTTTGAAAATTTATTGTATTTTCGAGATTTTTTAGGAAAAGAATCGATGTCGTAAGTACTAAAAGAATGAATGTGATGGCTAAAGGTAACGTTACTTTGCCGAAACTGTATCACAAGTTATTATTAATTACTATATAATTCATGTTTTGATCAGATTTTATTTATTAAGCACTGAATATAATGCGAATACGTGATAAATTTAAGAATTTTTAACCAAATATTTGTATCGTTATTGATTTAATTTACTTTGATTTCTGTTACATTGTATTGAAATATTATATTACTGTATTTTTAATCTATATTATAAAATTGAAAGTCACTATGTTTGTGACTCTTAATCTCTTGAACAACCCGACCGATCTTGATCAAATTCTCAACGCAGATAAGGTTCGGGTCTGGATGACTTTTATCATTTCATTTGACGGTGTAGCGTAGGGGAGGAGGAGATATACAAAAATCAATATGTATAAAAATAAAAGTGACTATGTTTGTGACTTAATACACATCACTCTTGAATCATTCGACCGATATGAATCAAATTTTCAACATGATGCAGTTCAGGCCTGGGATGTTTTTTATCATTTCACTTTGAAGATGCAACTTACGGGAGGGGGAGGGAGGAAGCAGATATATAAAAATAAATAAACCTTAATAACTCTTGAACATCACGACCAATCTCGATCAAAACTTTACATAGATGAGGTTCGGACCTGGGATAATTTTTATTATATCACTTTGACGGTGCAACTTAGAGGAGGGGATATACTATTAGAAAATGAAAAAGAAACTGATTGTCTTTGATTTAATAACTCTTGAATCACCCGACCGATCTCGATCAAATTTTCAACATAGGAGAGGTTTGGATCTGAGAGGTTTTTATTATATCACTTTGAAGGTGCATCTTAGAGGAGGGAGAAATGGAAGATATTTAAAAATGATCAAAAATGACCGTTGTCGAGTCTATAGTTTTCGGGGTCGCTGAGAAGAACAGTGACACTTCCGGTACTGTTTAAATTCAAATTCAACGCCGTAACTTGGGGGAGAGGGAGGGAATATATATATATATATATATATATATATATATATATATATATATATATATATATATATATATATATATATAGGGATGGCCAATTCCGGAATTTTTACTTTCCGGAATCCGGAAAGTAAAATCGGAAAATTCCGGAATTCGGAAAAATTCCGGATTTCGGAAAAATTCCGGATTTCGGAAAAATTCCGGAATTCGGAAAAATTCCGGAATTCGGAAAAATTCCGGAATTCGGAAAAATTCCGGAATTCAGAAAAATTCCGGATTTCGGAAAAAATATTTTTTCTCTTTGTAATCCTAAGAATTTTGTTCAAATGCAAACGAACAAATTTCCTTTTTGTAATCCTAAGAATGTAGGATGCATTTTAAGCTGAAACTTACATCCTAAAGTATACACTACTCAATCTTCCCATGGTTAATGAGATGTAGTCCAAAAGTACGATGTACTCCTAATATTTAATTTTTGTTTTACTGTGATATTGTCCAGAGGTAACACATATATCACACTGAGATAAACAACTTGACATAATGAAGATGTTATCATACGTAGTTTTCCAGAAAATCGTGAGAAACGAATTTTTATGAAGTTAAAATATGCGTCGCTTGTTGCCAGTGTGATGCAATTGATAACTTTTATGCTGGAATAGTCTTATTATTATTATTATTATTATTATTATTATTATTATTATTATTATTATTATTATTATTATTATTATTATTAATAATAATAATAATAATAATAATAATAATCGTTTATGTACTGTAAAAGAAAAATATGAACCGTTAAGTAGTAGCTTTTATCTGTTGTTTTTTGATATCTTCTAACAGTAATAACAAACTGCTTGTAAATACGCAATGATTATCAAGGACAATGGCATATTAATGTAAGAACTACTCTGCAGACTAGCAATAAACAATAAACAATAACAGATAAACAATAGTTGCAAAAAAAAAGTAACTAACTTGGGCATGTCAGAATGTTCGCGAGAATATAGGGACGCATTGAGACTCTAGCAAAGAGCGTTGTGTTATTATTACTCAAAGGGCCGTACGATGGAGGCATTAACACTAATATTAATGGCACTAATGAGCACTTACTTGCTCTAACGGTTAATCTCATTTTTGAGATGATTCTTAGAAGTGGGCGTGTTGGCATGCAGTTAGAAGACTTATATCCATTATTTAAAAAGCACACGTTATCTGTGGAGTACTAACGATTTGCGTCACTATCGAACACTAACATAGCACTAGCGATGTTTAAAGTCGAAATTGGAGTCTGACATAAGTGGCTTGTCAACTTCACGGACATTATATTTTCCTTGAATACGAGAATTTTGCGCCCGGGAAATTTGCGCCCTACCACAAAAATAGGAAAAATTGCGCTCGCAATATATTTGCACTGGGATGTTAGCGCCCTACAATTCAACTTATTTTTGTATTGTGTAAAGTAACTTCCACTCACATTTGAACTAGGCTTGCCTCTCATCGTCTCAGTGAGTTACTCCATCCGTTATAATATTCCGAACAAATGAAAAAAAAATACAATTTTAGTTCACTAAAGGCCAATCCATACAAATCCATATATTACTGTATTTTTAATCTATATTATAAAATTGAAAGTCACTATGTTTGTGACTCTTAATCTCTTGAACAACCCGACCGATCTTGATCAAATTCTCAACGCAGATAAGGTTCGGGTCTGGATGACTTTTATCATTTCATTTGACGGTGTAGCGTAGGGGAGGAGGAGATATACAAAAATCAATATGTATAAAAATAAAAGTGACTATGTTTGTGACTTAATACACATTACTCTTGAATCATTCGACCGATATGAATCAAATTTTCAACATGATGCAGTTCAGGCCTGGGATGTTTTTTATCATTTCACTTTGAAGATGCAACTTACGGGAGGGGGAGGGAGGAAGCAGATATATAAAAATAAATAAACCTTAATAACTCTTGAACATCACGACCAATCTCGATCAAAACTTTACATAGATGAGGTTCGGACCTGGGATAATTTTTATTATATCACTTTGACGGTGCAACTTAGAGGAGGGGATATACTATTAGAAAATGAAAAAGAAACTGATTGTCTTTGATTTAATAACTCTTGAATCACCCGACCGATCTCGATCAAATTTTCAACATAGGAGAGGTTTGGATCTGAGAGGTTTTTATTATATCACTTTGAAGGTGCATCTTAGAGGAGGGAGAAATGGAAGATATTTAAAAATGATCAAAAATGACCGTTGTCGAGTCTATAGTTTTCGGGGTCGCTGAGAAGAACAGTGACACTTCCGGTACTGTTTAAATTCAAATTCAACGCCGTAACTTGGGGGAGAGGGAGGGAATATATATATATATATATATATATATATATATATATTAGGGATGGCCAATTCCGGAATTTTTACTTTCCGGAATCCGGAAAGTAAAATCGGAAATTCCGGAATTCGGAAAAATTCCGGAATTCAGAAAAATTCCGGATTTCGGAAAAATTCCGGAATTCGGAAAAATTCCGGATTTCGGAAAAATTCCGGAATTCAGAAAAATTCCGGATTCGGAAAAATTCCGGATTTCGGAAAAAATATTTTTTCTCTTTGTAATCCTAAGAATTTTGTTCAAATGCAAACGAACAAATTTCCTTTTTGTAATCCTAAGAATGTAGGATGCATTTTAAGCTGAAACTTACATCCTAAAGTATACACTACTCAATCTTCCCATGGTTAATGAGATGTAGTCCAAAAGTACGATGTACTCCTAATATTTAATTTTTGTTTTACTGTGATATTGTCCAGAGGTAACACATATATCACACTGAGATAAACAACTTGACATAATGAAGATGTTATCATACGTAGTTTTCCAGAAAATCGTGAGAAACGAATTTTTATGAAGTTAAAATATGCGTCGCTTGTTGCCAGTGTGATGCAATTGATAACTTTTATGCTGGAATAGTCTTATTATTATTATTATTATTATTATTATTATTATTATTATTATTATTATTATTATTATTATTATTATTAATAATAATAATAATAATAATAATAATAATAATAATAATAATAATAATAATAATTATCGTTTATGTACTGTAAAAGAAAAATATGAACCGTTAAGTAGTAGATTTTATCTGTTGTTTTTTGATATCTTCTAACAGTAATAACAAACTGCTTGTAAATACGCAATGATTATCAAGGACAATGGCATATTAATGTAAGAACTACTCTGCAGACTAGCAATAAACAATAAACAATAACAGATAAACAATAGTTGCAAAAAAAAAGTAACTAACTTGGGCATGTCAGAATGTTCGCGAGAATATAGGGACGCATTGAGACTCTAGCAAAGAGCGTTGTGTTATTATTACTCAAAGGGCCGTACGATGAAGGCATTAACACTAATATTAATGGCACTAATGAGCACTTACTTGCTCTAACGGTTAATCTCATTTTTGAGATGATTCTTAGAAGTGGGCGTGTTGGCATGCAGTTAGAAGACTTATATCCATTATTTAAAAAGCACACGTTATCTGTGGAGTACTAACGATTTGCGTCACTATCGAACACTAACATAGCACTAGCGATGTTTAAAGTCGAAATTGGAGTCTGACATAAGTGGCTTGTCAACTTCACGGACATTATATTTTCCTTGAATACGAGAATTTTGCGCCCGGGAAATTTGCGCCCTACCACAAAAATAGGAAAAAATGCGCTCGCAATATATTTGCACTGGGATGTTAGCGCCCTACAATTCAACTTATTTTTGTATTGTGTAAAGTAACTTCCACTCACATTTGAACTAGGCTTGCCTCTCATCGTCTCAGTGAGTTACTCCATCCGTTATAATATTCCGAACAAATGAAAAAAAATACAATTTTAGTTCACTAAAGGCCAATCCATACAAATATTTGGTCTAGGAATTAATTCGTGCGGGTGGACAAGAGATGGCGCAACGAACGGAGCGTCCCACAGTTCCGTGTATCCACACATGTGTTGCAAACCCCTGTCATCGCGTATCGTTCGTAGTATAGGGCAGTGGATTAAAGCGTCAACAACACCAGTTTGTAGTTAAGTGAACATGGCGCAATTTGTGCCTGATAAAGTGTTTTTGCGGGGTGTCCTGCTGCATTACTTTAACATGCAGAAAAGTGCGACTGAAAGTCATCGTATTTTGGTGGAAGTGTATGATGACCATGCTCTAGCTGAGCGAACGTGTCAGAAGTGGTTTGCACGGTTTAGAAGTGGTGATTTCGGCTTGGCAGACCAAGAGCGAGCTGGACAGCCAAAAAAATTTCAAGACGAAGAATTGACAGCATTGCTCGAGCAGGATTCGTGTCAAACGCAGGAACAACTTGCAGCAGCATTAGGCGTTGATCAAACAACAGTCTCCAAACGCTTGAAAGGCATGGGAATGATTCAAAAGATGTCACATTGGGTTCCACATGAATTGAAAGACAGAGACGTTGAAAGACGAAAAACCATTTGCGAATTGCTGCTTCAACGACAGAGCAGAAAGGGGTTTCTGCATCGAATTATTACGGCTGATGAGAAGTGGATCCATTACGAGAACCCTAAACAAAAAAAGGCCTGGGTGAAACCAGGTGAACCAGGTCCATCACAACCAAAACGAGATATTCACTGTGCAAAGGTTATGCTGTGCATATGGCGGGATATGAAAGGTGTGGTGTACTATGAGCTGCTGCAACCGGGTGAAACTATGAATGGAGAACGTTATCGACGACAATTAATGCGTTTGAAGCAAGTTCTGGCCAGAACACGACCAGAATGGGAGAACAGACATGATAAACTTATTGTTCAACATGATAACGCTCGCCCACATGTCGCAAAACCGGTCAAAACCTATTTAGAAAATGTCGGATGGGAAGTTTTACCCCACCCGCCGTATTCACCAGACGTTGCTCCTTCGGACTACTACTTGTTCGATTGCATGAACAACGATTTGATTGGACAGCGGTTTACTTCTTCAGAAGATATCGAAACATGGGTCTCTGACTGGGTCGCTTCCAAGGATGAGGACTTCTTTCGCCACGGAATCCGTACATTGCCTGACAGATGGGCGAAAGTGGTGGCTAGCGATGGACAATATTTTTCTTAAGGTATTTATGTATTTTGTGTTTGTACTACAGCTTCAATGTGTGCGTACCAACCGCACGAATTAATTCCTAGACCAAATACAATTTTTCATTATACTACAAAATTTACAATAAAAGTATAAATGACTGATATATAATTATTTATTAATATAATCAAAGAGTATAATTTAATCTACAAAAGGCTGTTTGGTTCTACCCAGATATCTCTGTTCACAATCCTTGCGAGTTGTTTGGCTTTTCAGGACACAAAATATAGAAAAGAAAATGTAAAGTGAATGTAAAATCAGTTCAGTAATATTATCAAGAAAACTATGTACAGTGTGTTTACTTGCTGGAATTACACTTCAAACACACAATTGCGTTCAGTCGTTCTTTCAGAAAAAATGTTCCGGGGGCACACTTAGTATTCCGGAGGGGGGTCACTGCTGGTACTATTCTATTTATTATTATATTATAGACGTATTATTTTGGGCGCCTACGAGGGGGCACTCTGAGAGCTCTGGGGAGGCCAGTGTTCCCTCAAAATCATCTCTGGAAGAAGCAGTGATTGCGTTGATCCGTTGTGTTCTTTTGGCTTATATTGAAGTTTATTCTCCCCTTATATAGCCACAATGAAAATAAATCACAAATGGCATGGTTGTGGGGGGAGGATTGTTTATGCTGTAATGTCAGCCCCTCCGAGCAAATGCGTAAGCTCCAATAGGTTCTTTTATTTCGCAGGGCTCAAACTTCCCGGTGGAGGCACATCGCAGGCGCAATTTTCCCTGTTCTTGAGGTAGGGCGCAAATTTCCCAGACGCAAAATTCTCGACACCGTTCGAATGACCTCGGAAGACTATATCTTTTTCAATACTTTTTAATATTTTTTTACTCGAGATTTCTTCATAGCTTCTTATTAAAATACTTACTAATATATCCTCATTTTATTGTCCTAACCAATCAATATGGGTATGTTGTCAGTAAAATATTTAGATTGATCGAGCCTCTGGTGTGTAACCACAGTATTTCATATCATCCCTCCATTAGAAATCTTGGCTAAACGAACCAATATATGTTGCCAATAAAATAGTTTAGAATGATTGAGCCCCTGGAAATAACCACAGTATTTCCTATTACTACATTCTAGCTACGTGCCTGACTCAGCTAATTCTCTACATTCTTTACCAAGCACACATTTTCTAAAGCGGAAAATGCTCTCTAAATACCTAAGCTCATTATTTTCAGCAGATGCACAAATTGGGTAACATTCTATCTACATGAATGTTATATAGCCTATGTCGATTACTGGAAACTGCTTCTCGCTATCTATTACCATATTTACTATATAATGATTAACGTTAAAACCGGAAATGGTTGATTTGTACCGCTTCCGGTTTGAATATTACATTCATCAGGGAACTCGATTCTTAACTATTGACTCTGTACATCGTGGACAAAATTGATGGTAATCCATCAGATAGTTCTTGAGACTGTTTGTTTCACTGACGGACAGAATGAATATATGGCTATAGAGTTTTGATAAACCAAATTCGTTAATGAGTGATGATGGAACAAATATAAGAAAGGGAACCAAGAGTAGGCCTACCACCGGAAAAATTTTCGAACACAAAATTAGCCATCGAAAACCCACATGTCCTGGGTTAGAATACCAAAGATGAAAACTCTACCACTGAGTCATCAATCACCCGCTTATTAGTTTTATTAATTATTATATTAATATAAATTAATGAATGCCTGCTTATGTTAATTATTGAACAATTACATTGTATACTTCGTAAAGTCAAAAATTGTAAATTTGTATTTACTGTACATACAGTGAGCGCAGAAAGTGTTCGTACACCTATGCTATTGAAACGAGAATGCCTGCGAAAAAGAAACAGAAAATTTAAGAAGTGTAATAACACACACAATATGAATAATGAAAACTAAGCTTTATGAATATATCAATAAAGAACCACAAAGACAAGTTTAATGGTCAGAAAGTAAATAAATTCCGTAGAAAGTGTATAGAGTAGACGCAAAAAGAGATCGTACACCTGACGTACGAATACGAAACAAAGATACCACAACTGGGGTTCACTAGTAGGGGAAGGGAGGGTAAGTTGACGATAGTAAGCTTCTATGCATGTTTTGTCAGCCTTGTGTTGATGAAATGTTTCGATTTTATGTTCACGGCAATTATTAGACTTTCGTTTTACTCTGTTAATTGTTTGATGGTTTTAAATTCAAAAGCTACGATGATATTTCACTTTTATTGACCCCATATCATTTTCGTCATCTTACCCTCCTATGCGGGTAAGATGACTTCCATAGGTGGGTAAGATGACGAGACAAAAAGCGAGAACAGGACTGGACTAATTATTGTATTTCAAACGCAGTATTTTGCAGAATACACAAATAATAACATGAATAGAAGAATATGAACACAAGCGCAATGTGATTTCAAGCACAAAAGTCACAGATGTATGCTTTGAATTTTGCTTCTGTTACAGACAATTCAGTACAAGCAACATGGGCCCAATTCTGACACACATTACAAGCGAACCACGTTTCACTTTTAGCATATTCATTACATACTACGCACACTCCTTCCCCCAAAACATCGGAATCGTCGTCTTCGTCCATGTAAGTCACTGATATAAAAGAGTCAGAGGAGTCGACTGAATACATGTCTTCTTTGTATACTACGGAGATTTGTCTTTTCGTTTCCGTGTTCCTTTTTTCTGGGTACGCATATCTTCTTTTGTTTTCTTTTTGGCTTATTTCCCGGCTTTCCTTTCTTTCAGAGTTCTTTTGACAGGACTGCTGGTGATAAGCAACAAAGGCAGCTTCTTTCGCTGTTTCCTTCCTTCGTTAACTGCTTTAGGAAGAAGGGGTAGACCATTGTATGATTTCGCATTTGAGGGTCCAGGGTCTGCATGAGATGGTTCGGGTTCAAAAATGGAAGAATCGGGTTCTGCAAGTTTTGATGCAGGTTCAGAGTGTATTTGGTTAAATTGCGCAAAGGAAGCAGACAATTTTGGAATAGAAGGTTTAGGTACTGATACAGATGATGCAGATGCTGAGTTAGACATTGTAGTTGTTGAATGTTCCGTGGCATTTATTTCAGTTCCTGTGGTCGCTGTAACTTCAGGAACATATTGGTTTTTGGTTGTCAATGATGGCTTGAAATCAGAATCACTGAAAATCTGAAAATTTAATGGCACTAACCCTGTAGCACGGAAACCCTTTACTGCGTGACTGATCGTGGCCACCCTACTATATGCCACATTGAATGGCAGCAAAATTCTTTATGCTGATTCTCTCACCTGGAGGAGCCATCAAGTAGTCATCACAAGCACGGCTATATGCAGTTTTCAATGGACCATACAGAGCAACATCCAAAGGCTGCATCCGGTGGCTTGTGTGCGGAGGAAATCCTAAAAGGCTAATATGATTTTCTCTGCACACGTTAACTGCCTGTAAGGTAATATGGAATGGGACTCATTCCAGATACCAGCAGAGTCAGGAGGAGCATTGTTCAAAAAGTGTTCCTGCATACGCACTTTGGGGAAAATAAAGAATGGTGAGTCGTAGTTGCCAACAGCACTAAAACGACAACCCACACTTACATTCACACCTCTTTCAGCAGAAGAAACTTTAATTACTCTTCGATTTCCTTTTGAACTTAATACGTTTGGAGTTTTCGTGGGTACAGTTGAACAGCCCGCTTTATCCATGTTAAAAAATCTGATAAGATTCAAAGTGTTTCTTATTTAAAACATCTTTATAGACATTAAAGAATGATTCAACTTTTTTTTGTGTGTGTTGAAAGCAGCTAGCCTCCCTGCAGATGTAGTTCCGCTTTTCGCAGAGAGTAATGAAATTTATTCATAAAGGTCTTGATGAAGTCCTTGCTGTCCTTCTTCTTTTCTTGGTTGAATCGGTGAGGAATCTTCATAGTCTCAACATAGTCATAAACCATTCTTCCAAATTGCTCCCTTGTTAGGCTCACGCAGCTCGGGCAAGATGACGAATTCGCCATCTTGTCCGCTTATTTGATTCGTCATCTTACGCGAAACAGCCATTTTTTATTGCAAAAGAGACAAATCTGTCATCAAGTTATTTCTGAGTTACATTGAGCTATTGATGTAATTAATATACTACACTGTTTCGAAAAAACAGAAATCATGTCCTGGGGACTTACCACAATAGCTTCAGACGTTATTTTCTGACACCGGAATTTTACAACGAACCGACGTGCAAACAGTCAAACCACTCCTGGTCAACTGGAACACGGCCGATTGGAATAGTTTCTATCTGCCAACACGTGTGGCACTAGTGCCTTCTGAACCGCATGAAGGCTGTGTTGCCATATCACTTCAGGAATCTGAAATTGACAATTCGTCATCTTAAACACCTCGTCAACTTACCCTCCTTTCCCCTATTCACCTGAGTATACACCTCTGTATAGCTTGAGGAATAACAGAATGAGTTTAGTTGTGAATAGGAGTGAAAAAACTGCACGGTGGGCTGTCAAAATGGGAAGCAACCGAACAGAAACAAATGAGGAGACAAGAAAAGTAATTATTAAATTGCATAAGAAAGGTACGTATTTGAGAAAGATAGCAAACCTTGCAGACAGGCCTCGTTCAACAGTACAAACAATAATTGCGATGTATAATGTTTCTATCACTGTGCGAAAAAAAAAAACAAAAAAAACTCGAAGACCAAGAGTGTTGAGTGAACAAGATAAACGTTATATTATTAGGGAAAGAAAAAAGGTTCCGAAAAGTAGTGCTGTGCAATTGGCAACGGATCTGGAAACACGCGGTGTTAAAGTATCAGCCAGTACAGTGCGGAATATTTGCAGGGTATCATGGTCGGATAGCCAGGAAAATGTTATGGGTGAACAAGACAAATCGTATAAAGAGACTAAAGTTTGAAAAAGAGTATAAAGATAAGGGATCAAGCTTCTTTCTGAAATAGGGTCATATTTACGGACGAAAGTAAATTTAATCTTATCGAATCCAATGGGAGGCGTATGGTATGGCGCAAGGTGAATACAGAGATGAATCCTCAAAATCTCGTCCCTAAAGTAAGACACGGAGGAGGGTCCGTGCTCGTCTGGGGTTGTATGAGTGCCTCAGGAGTGGGTCGTCTCCACTTTATCGATGGAGTGATGATCCACAAAGTGTATATTAACATATCAAAGGAAAATCTCCATAATAGTGCGCAGAAAACAATTTATTGTTCAGCAAGGCAACAACTCCAAACATACAGCGGAAAATACTCGATTGTGGCTACTCTATAATACCTTGAAACAGCTTCGCACACCTCCCCAATCCCCAGACATGAACCCCATAGAACATCAATGGTCTGTTCTGGAGACAAGAATCAGAAGGCACAGCTTTTCTACTAAAGAAGGCCTGAGAAAAGCTATTCAAGAAGAATGGAACATAATCAGTCCCGAAGCTACAGAACTACGAACTACTACAGGTGAAATCAATGCCACGAAGACTACAGACAATCATAAACGCACAGGGTAATCCCACAAAATATTAAATAACGTAATATACTTTATAAGCATTAATTCAAGCATAAAGGTATGGTGACTTTTTGCGTTTACAAAAAAGGAATTCTCTCTTTCTTCTGAACAAAACAGTAATTGTCTTTGTTTGGCCTTTCTCTTGTATATAGAAATAAAATGTATGAATGTGTAGTCTTAATTCTGGTTATATATATATTTTCCACCTCCCGTTCTCATGCTAGCTGTTTCCAATATAAAGTATGCACGGTGTACGAACACTTTCTGCGCTCACTGTAGGTATGTTGACAATAAGCGAATGTTATTAGAATATTTGTTGAGATTTCTTTTCCTTCACTGCCTTTCGCCTGGTTAAATAGTAGTTTGCAGTGCTTTGGAGCAGCTGCAGGTGGGAACGCGATAATGTTTGAGACATACCGGCGACTTTTTTGTGTGTGAAAATAAGACCTTCCTCATAAAGCAGTAAATAACTGCAGTAGCAATCGTCTACGTAAGTGATAAAGACATATCCAACTACAAGAAACTAATACAGTATACTGCAGTATATATATTCATTATTGTTTTTCTCTTTTAACAGCTACTAGCTAGGGATGGTCAATTCCAGAATTTTTACTTTCCGGAATCCGAAAAGTAAAATCGGAAAAATTCCGAATTTTTTCCGTGTGTCGGAATTTATCTGAATCCCGGAATTTTTCCGAAATCCGGAATTTTTCCGAATTCCGGATTTTTTCCGAATTCCGGATTTTTTCTGAATTCCGGATTTTTCCGAATTCCGGATTTTTTCTGAATTCTGGAATTTTTCCGAAATCGGATTTTTTCCGAATTCCGGAATTTTTTCGAATTCCGGAAAGTAAATTTTCCGATTCCGGAAAACAACATTTCCGGAATCCGGATTCCGGAAAATTTTGGCCATCCCTAATATATATATATATATATATATATATATATATATATATATATATATATATATATATATATATATATATATATATATATAGGGTGGCCCATTTTAATCTTTCCACAGAAATATCTCGAAAACGGTTGAACATAAATGCACTGAACAAAAACTCAAATAGGAAATACCATGGGACAAATCGAATGGTGATGTCGCGGTGTCCCCCAGGGCCGCTCTTCAAAGGGGCCCGGGGCCCAACTTTAAAATTTTGAATGGAAACATGGGCGAATGACACCTTGTTCGATAGATCTTTAAAAACTAAAAAGTGATATAGCAAAATATTTTTCATATCGGTCACCTTATTCAAAATGGCCACCAAATATGTTACCTGTATCAGATAAACGTCCAGTACCACTAATATGAAAGCGGTTGAACATAAATGAACCAAACAAAAACTCAAATAAAAAAGCCATGGAGCAAATCGAATGATGTTGCGGTGCTCTCCAGGGTCGCCTTTCAAGGAAGCCCAGGCCCAACCTAGAAATTTTAAATGAAAATATGGATCAAGTGATACCTCGTTCGATAGATCTTCATACACTAAGCAGCGTTGGGGCAAAAGATATGGGTCATCGTTTTCAAAATGGCCCCCAAGACATTGTGTCTGTATCAGATAAAACGTTCAGTATCACTAATATGAAAACGGTTGAAAATAAATGAACAGGATAAAACTCGTATAGGAAATCACAGAGGGTATTTATCATTCCACTCCTCGAGAATAATCCAACGGAGAAAAAGATTATTAAAGTATAAGTGACATAATGCTAAAGAGGAAATCTAATTGTTAGAAAATTATCTTTCCGATCTCCCTCCGTAAGTGGGTGGAGGAGGAATGAATGATAAAATCTCAAATGAGAACCCCACTTTTACTTGCAATAGGTATGGTTTGTCTGAAACACTTGTATCTACAAGTGACTGGTACTTAAATGAACCAATATTGTGCAGACTACTTTTGAGCAATACCGTCTGTGATTTCCTATAGGAGTTTTATTCTGTTCATCCGTTATTATCTTCAACCGTTTTCATATTAGTGGTACTGGACATTTTATCTGGTACAGGCACCATGTCTTGGTGGTCATTTTAAAAACGGTGGCCCATATGAACAATCTTTTGCCACAACGCTGTTTAGTGTATGAAGTTCTATCGAACGAGGTATCACTTGATGCATATTTTCGCTTAAAATTTCTAAGTTGGGCCTGGCGGCCCTGGAGGGCACCGCAACATCATTCGATTCGCCCCATGGCTTTCCTATTTGAGTTTTTGTTTGGTTCATTTATGTTCAACCGTTTTCATATTAGTGGTACTGGACGTTTATCTGATACAGGTAACATATCTTGGTGACCATTTTGAATACGGTGATCGATATAAAAAAATATTTTGCCACATCGCTTATTAGTTTTTTAAGGTGTATCGAACGAGGTATCACTCGCCCTATATTTCCATTTAAAATTTTAAGGTTGAGCCCCGGGCTCCCCTGAAGAGCGGCCCTGGGAGCACTACGACATCACCATTACCATTCGATTTGTTCCATGATATTTCCTATTTGAGTTTTTGTTTAGTTCATTTATGTTCAACCGTTTTCGAGATATTTCCGTGGTAAGATTAAAATTGGCCACCCTGTATATAAAATTGATCGAAAATGACCGATATCAGACAGCGCTTCAGTAATAGTAAAAAGTGACTGACCAACGGAACATATAACTATTTTTTCTTATTTTAACCCAGTGAAGCGGGTATTTGACGCTAGTTATTCTACATTTTTAAGATATAGGACTGTATATAAATCTCTATACTGATAGCTAACGTTTGGAATGTTAAAATGTATATTACAGGTTACCGATACTAATAAGCTGTTATCTACACCTATGCAAAGGGAAGACGAAACCATTAATACTTGTTCAGCAAGTTATAATGTTGGATGCTGTGAAAACGGAGATACGGAGATGATGAACTCTGCTTCTCAGATACACAAATTTGCCATTAATCATAGTGTGAACACTGAAAACACAGATTTCAGTAAATTGAGCGTAATCACGACGGAAACTACTAAATTGGATGTAGACAATGCAAACGAATATGGATTCATTTTTGGAGTTGCTATTGGCGTTGTAATTGCTTTAATTGTCATTTCATTGTTACACAGATTTCATTTCTTAATGTTACCGAATAACTTATAACTGTAATTTTTCTTTTAAATAAAGTTATTCTTAATTTTTAAAGTTCAATTTTTGGTATTCCATCCTTGTTTTGTTTATTTTATTTCAACTTTTTTTAATTACAAATATCTCTGTGAAAATTATGTGGAATATATAAAAATAGTTCTTGTTTGAAATATAATAAATGAGCGACTATTGTAGTTTATTATTTTCAGAATTTATACTATACCATCAACATCATTATATAGTCATTCAGGAGATGACCGATAGTTGGGGAATACTAACACTTCTAAGCTTAAAATGCTATCAATTCTACCTGGAAGTGAAGAAGTTGGCGTAATCAGTACTAAGTGAAACTGGGGTGTATGGAATGTATATCTGTAAAAGTTTAAAAATTAGTAGAATAATTTGACCAAAAAGGTCTAAGTTTATGAGGTAAGGTTGAGAGATATGTGAGAAGTGAAGGGTCTCTAAAATTTGAGTATGTTTTGTTAAGCTCTTGTTTAGAAGTAAAAGTTGTAAGCACTCATGATGGACAACATACAGCTGAAAGTTGTGCTCATCAGTAGTTGGCTTATCAGTATGCAGTGTTTCTAACTTGCAAAAAATATAGTTAAGTGCAACATATACATTCGGGCTACTTTCGACACTCACATTTGGGGCACTTTCAACAGATGCTCCCCCCCTTTCGTTGTGATTTTTAATAACTACATAGGCATATATCAAAAATACTACATTAGTATTAACATATAGAAAATAAAAATCTGCATTCTTTTTCCATTGCATGAGATGCTCCTAGAATTTGAACAAAATATCAGTATCCTTAGAGGCCGTAAAGAATGCAATGCTACTTGCTACTGCTTCAAGAGCTTTTCAAGTCACTCAGATACATTACGAGACAGGTGAAAGTTAACTGCAAGAACCATTTTGGTGAACATACACCATTTACTGAAGAAGATGAACACGCACTAGAAGAAAAGTTAATTACATTAGACGGGTATGGGTTCATCCAAGAAAATGAGATACGGCACTGTAAAGCGAAAGATAATAGTGCCAAACTTTTAACATATGCACAGAAAAATAGTAAGATAGAAAATCAAAAGGTAGTGACACATAAAAGAATGTACAGACATAAAAATGTTGCAAAACACAGTAACAAAAATTAGAAAAGTCAAAAAGAAAATTATTGTCCTATCTGCCAAGATTAGTTTACGGCAAAAACAATCCCGCTGATTGAGTTCAATGCACAAAATATTAACGAGGACTGTGTTCATCCAGACGATCCCTTCTTTGTGAGTCAACAATATGAAATCTTAGACAAATATGAATACGTTTGCTCTTTCCTGTATATGAAGCTAACACTAATATTTTAATCTTTAACCACATTTTGGGTAACATATGATTAACATAAATTAACAAATACTTTATTATGAAGTAGCCTACAGATTTTTCTGCTCTCTACACTAGCTCACATTTAGTACATTATTTTTTAAAAGAAATTCTTGTTTCATATATTTCTTATAACTGAACGAATTTTGTGATTATTCTTTCCCTCATTTTGTAACTCAGTGACATTTTAAAATATTTTCCGGAGTTGTAAATAAAGGTATTCTACATTCCGAAACTTTTAGATTATCGTGTTTGTTTAAAGTCCATGAACTACTTTACGAACAGTAATGTCCGATGTGGAATTATTAGTGACACTATCATAGTACGTAAGGTTTTAATGTTGATGTTCGTATTACCCCAACAGCCTGTCGGTCTTCCCCATAGAGTTGGGGAAGACCGACACTTCTTCATCGTTCATTTCAATTGTGCCTCCACAGCTATACATTGCTTTTGTGTAACATGTATTGTATCTGTCAACTAGCTGAAATAATATACTTAATCATAGGTTATAATTCGTTTCTTTAATAATTCATTACAATCTTGTAGTAGCGTTAATGTCATTAGGATGTCGATATTGCTCCAAATGACTATAGATATTTTGCAGTATTGGAAACTATAAGAAGCTTCCATGCAGCACAATCTTCAGTTAACATCTTCGTTTTTTCACAAGAATTTTCTGTTTTTATATCGTTGAACAACTATAGTCTATACTGTCCTCCCTCTTTTTCTGCCACTATATCTTCTAAGACATTCCTCACGATAGTTTTTCTCACTCAATATCGCAACAGGTTTTCTTGCTCTTTTCAATTACTTCAAAAATTATTCTTTTTTCTACTATATTAACACTTTTGTTTTTCGTTTGACGCAGCTAAATCTATCTGTTCTTCTCTACAGCCATATTTCGAAAGCTAAAATCATTTTTAATCGTTTTTGAGTAATATGCATATTTCTTCCCAGTGGAGTATTTAGGGGGCTCACCCAGCTCGAGCCTCCCCCCATTGAGTGCAAAGATTATTTTAATGTACTTGCAGCGATAAGAGAAAAAGTCACGAAATTGTCACCTAACGTCTCTTGTCAAAATGCAGAACAGAAGGCAGCATATCTGCAAAGAATGGCCCATCCTTCCTCACCTCCACCCCCAGTACACACACACACACACACACACACACACACACCAACAATAACTTTTAACAAGCGAATATATTGCTGCAGCGAAACGCTTAAGCCTCACTCCAATTCGGATCTCTCTGTTCTTGGCACTTTTACTCCTGATATATATATATATATATGTGTGTGTGTGTGTGTGTGTGTGTAGTAGCCATATTTGTATTTCTGGATTCATGTTGAACACAAAATAGGCCTATGATGTATTCAGTTTTGCCCAAAGTTTTCAGCACCCCATTGAAAATTTCTGGATACGCTCCTGTTTCTTCCCCACAGAGAACAATACTCCAGAAGAAACAAGTCTAGAATATGAATTTGTTTTAACTAACCCTTTCTGCTGGTTTAAAGGCTAGCGCGTGTGCCTTTCGTGCACATGGTTGTGGGTTCGATTCCCGGTGGGAGGACAGAAAAAATTAATTTCACAATAATTCATTTTCATTTATCTCCCATCTCTTTTAGCCTAAAGGGCATAACTACGAGACGTTAAACTAAAAAGAAAATCATTTTAATTTTTCCTTACTCTTTATTCAAGGACCCACACATTTCTCTTCCTAAATGTCGTTCATCATTCGTATCCCTGCTTTTATTTTACTTTAGCGTGCTACAATAATACCATTCCTTAAATATTTTTAAATAGTAAACGATTTAAGAATCAGACCTAAGCGTGCAGTCCACTACAGAACAGATTTTCAGATATAATTAATCTAATGTAAAACAGCTGAACTGTTTTGAATTAAAATTAAAAAAAACTGTTCTTTAAACTTTTATAACAAATGTAATTTCTCATAAAATTGTTTCAAAAATTTGAAAGTTTTATTTATTACTATTTCTTGACTTTCTCTTTAGAAATTTCCAGGAACTTCTTGGAATACTCCGGTAAAACCCTGCCTGCCAAAGCTACAATTTTAATTCAAAGTTCAATATAAAGTTACCAACTACTTATTACAAATTAATATACAGCGAAATGAGGATTCGTCAAAGACGGTTCAATTACTCAAAGGAACGATTTCTGCCCCCCTTCCCAAAAAAGGCGGCAATTGAGGGAGGGCATAATCAAAATATGACGTTGTTGCACTGGGACTAGGGTTGCCAGATCTTACGTCTTACCTGTAAGTTTTACATTTTTCTGGCACACTTCAAATTATACGTTTTTATTTTCCAGCTAAAACGATTTCTTCCGTTTTCTCAATAAATAAAACAAATCATAGTCCTGAACATTTTAAAAATATTTTTATATGATTTTTGGGGACCACGGTAGCTCGGTGATAGAGTGCTTGCCTCTGGTGCGTGGATTCCTGGTTCAATACTGAGGCAAGTAAGTTTGTGGTGATCAACGTCATGTCCGTGGGTTTTCTCGGGTATTCTCATTTCCTCTTACACTATCATTCCACCAATTCTTTCATAAATCACTTGTGTTAATCACTCGTCTCTCTTACAAGGGAGGGTCACGAAGTGACTTCGGTGAGATCCGAACGAGACAATTATGTTTGCATTTGATATATTATAACTAGACGAATCCCAAAGTTATACGTGCCACCGGGCGGAATATCGTGAGTTACAACATATTTTGTAATGTAAAAGCTACAAAGTTTGAACCGGGTCATTTGTTCCGAAACGATTTTGGAAATGGAAAGCGCGCGAACGCGTATCCCATTTTCAAGGACACACTTTTCGGGATAAAAATGTTTGCCGCAGGGTTCCAGACGGGATCCAACTCAAAATTTTCAAATGGCAAGAGGGGTTAAGTAGCACATCGTTTGAAAGCTGTTATAAGATGAAAGAAAATGTAGCAAGTCTCGACAACCCTGTGCAAAATGGCGGCGGATCAAAATGTAAAGAAAAACTTAATTGAAAAGTCCATGGTCACCCCTATAAATCGGAAAAGATGAGATAAATGTGAAAACAGGAAAGGAAGCGTGGCATTATTTTCAAAGTACAACGATTTAAGTTAAAACGTCTTGTCCCAGGGCACGCACAGAGTCCCTGGTAGGGCCCAAATAAAAAAATTGAAATGGCAAGAGGGGTCAAGCAGTGGCGTCGCCTTGTGCAGTTCGCAAGACCACGTGAACCACAAAATATCGTGCGCTGTTTGTTGCTCCTTAAGATATTTAATATTATTTGGAATATTATGTTGTCGTTTCGTTTCTACTCTTTGCTTGCTTTACCCCTTGCGTATATGCATTCCATCATCACACCACGTTCACAACAGAGCAGCGTGCGTGATAGACTGCTCTGTGTGTGGTACAGTAGGGAAACACGGGCAGCTGAGGGAATGAACTGCTTTCTCCTGACGTTCAAATCAAGATTTGCACGAGCAGCGTTGACATCTATTGTTGACTTATTTCCAAGTAATGTGGCGCTTTAAACAGAATCAAAGAATGAACTGCGTTGACAGCTGTTATTTACTAATTTCCAGTAACAAGAATGAACTGCTATTTAAAATAGAAGAATATAGTAATAGTACATAACTCTATCATCATTTCTTTTTATCTCAGTTTCTTGTAATGAAAATAAACTATTGGAACAAACAACATTATGGCCTTCCCAGATCGTACTGAGGGGAATGGGAGGTTTGCAACCCTTCCCTAGAGATTCTTAAGTTAACACGGAACAATATCAAATTTTAATTTATTTTCAAGTTTTTTTTAAAAATGCATATAATCTCTGATATTTCTTTAGGCTACGGTTTTCCTGCCTAAGCGAATAGCTTATAAAACATACATTATGTGATCAAAAATATCCGGACACCCCCAAACATATACGTTTTTCATATTAGGTGCATTGTACTGCCACCTACTGCCAGGTATTCATTATCAGCGACCTCAGTAGTCATTAGATATCGTGAGAAAGCAGAATGGGGCGCTCCGCGGAACTCACGGACTTCGAATGTGGTCAGGTGCTTGTGTGTCACTTGTGTCAGAAGTCTGTACACGAGATTTCCACACTCCTAAACATTCCTAGGTCCACTGTGTCTGATGTGATAATAAAGTGGAAACGTAAAGGAACACATACAGCACAAAAGCGTACAGTCCGACCTCGTCTGTTGACTGACAGAGACCGCCGACAGTTGAAGAGAGTCGTAAAGTATAGGCAGACATCTATCCAGATCATCACACAGGACGGACTTGCATTAAATAGCCTTTTTACATGGCAAAACTGCATCAACTTTGTCACATTTTCATACCAGTGGATAAATGTTGATGCATATTACACTTATATACAGGGATTCATAAGCAGAAAATCAGTTTTCTGCAACTGAATATTGATTTTCTTCATTTTGTACATTTTTTATTTTTATTTTACATTTTGGTACCGGTACTTTCTTGGGTTACTACACAGAAACGTTACAAATTCTAACACTAGTCATGATGTTGATATATCTACATAAAACATCCTTATATTTGTTTCAAGTCTCATGTCTTTATCGTTTTTGGTTCAAAAGATATACACAATCAAACTTTGGGTTGCGCAGCTTCACGGACGCACTGTATATTCTCTTTTCATTTCCCAAATCCCTTCCATGACAAACACGAATTCAACACAGACAAGCAAGGCATTTTTGAAAAAAACAAAAGTATTTCCGTTTTTTTTTAAAAAATCTTTGTAGACCTTTATATTGTTAACTCGTCGTTACACGCACCCGCGGCAAATTGCCGCAGTTTTGCAAAAACACGTGCACTTTCCTTATTCTAAGACAATAGAGGCGGAGGGGCCGAGTTATCCCCTACCCACCCCACCTCTATCTGACCCTGACCGGGTTTGCCAGTCACGCGCATGGTTCTGGAGTGGAAGGGTGTGTATTGGTCACCGTGAGCAAATTGCTAACGGCGCGTGTAACCACGTAAAGATTGTTGTGAGCAGGCTGCTAACGGGCGTGTTCTAGTGTTAAGTATTGTATTTTAACGGCCGTTTGCTTTCTTTAAACTTATTGTTTGAAGAGTAGAACAACCGGTGGCACTAGTATTGTACAAAGCTGCAAAGAACAAGTATATGGTATTATTTTCCACATGGCAGGAGAACGATGAGATTTGTGAAAGTACAGGTGACGCATGCAAACCATCAATTACCTTCTACAACTAAATCAATTGTGGTGTAGATGTCAGTGACGTCATGTAAAAATACTATAGCGTATCGAGTTTATCAAATAGCTGGCCACTAACAATGTTTTTCTTTGAATGGAATGTTGGTTGAATAAATTCGTTTGTTATTTGGAAAGCCAACAACATGGGAGATAATGAATTCAAGAAGCCTGCAAGAAAAGACTTCTTGAAATCACTTGGTCGACAGCTTATACGCAAAGAAGAATAGCTGCAAACTATCCAATCGCAAGGTCAATAAAGGACCGGCTAGTTGAAATATTCCAACTTCAGCCAATTAGACAAGAACCTCAAGCAGCACCTGATCAGCGAGGTCACAATAGAGTTTGCTGTATCTGACCTCGTAGAAAGAACAGGAAAACTACTGTCTTATGCATCAACTGCAACACTTCGAAATGCAAGGAACATAAGACCATCATGTACAAACTGCACCGAGCGTGGCCAAGGACCAGCTGTAAACGATAAGGACGGAGAAGGTGACATGTAAATATACGTTCTAAATTTCACTGGACTAGTTTCATAACATCACTGTTCTAGTACATTAATGATGTTTTTGTACATTTTTTTGTATTTGTAATAATAAAACGTGTGTCAATATGACGGAGAAAATTTCCTATAGCCCAAATAGCTAATGCGGCAATTTGCTCACAGCGCGTGTTCTGGCGTTACTTAGTAAATCCAAGAGTGCAGCAATATGCTAACGTGGCGTGTTCTCGTGTAGTAATAGAAAATTCAAAAACTGTGAAAACATAACAAAAATTTTCTCAAAATCTTTAGGTTAATCATTTTTAGGTACTGAAAGTGTTTATAATAAGCTAAGAAGCCAAAATTTCATAGAATAAATTTTTCACTCTCAATAAAAATATAAAAATATTGAAATTAACTATCAAAACTTGCGTGAGCAAATTGCCGTCATGGCGTGTCCTCATGTTACAATTTGAGGGCGTGTACTGACGTGTTAAAACAAATGAAATACTAATTACATATGTTCAACAATTAGCTTAAAGATGTTTCTATAGATAAAAGCAGTGCTAATAAGACTGAAAAGATAACTGGTAAATATTTTTTCTATTTACAATACTTCTTTATTAATATTATGTGGTAGGTTCTCATTCATAAGAAATATGTAGAAATATATCCGTACAATAGAGTGCAAAATAATAAATTAGTAGATTTGTAGTATATAAACCACTATTTTAAAAACTGTAGTTCACGGCTACTCTAACTTAAACACAAAATTTCTCGAATTGTTCTATAGAAATAATATTAATTTAAACAGTAAAAAGGCAAAAGATCTAAAAAAGGCTTTTTAAAATAGGAGTTGGTTCAACTTGAGAGAGCAAAACCACCAAGTGTCCTTATGGCATTAAATCAATCTTCCTGAAAATTTCTAGCCGACTGTTACTTCTGAGCACGCGTTTGCTCTTAGGAGGTCAGTAAAGATCAGAGAGGTTGGTAGCATCTTCATTTATCCCTACTTTCAGTTTAACATATGGCCTATACTGCTTTAGCAATATTCATCCTTGTAACATGGTGTGTACGTCATTCTTTTCAGAATAAAACAAGCTTCTTTCAAATGAAGACAAGCACGTGAGTGTATAAACGTACAGGCAAAAGAAAATTTGAGAAAATTTGCGTGAACAGGAGAATATTTCAAGGTAGAATGTATCCGGGTTCTTGGAGCTGGAATAAGTCGAGGGGTGCAAACTTCCTGAAAGAAAATCTTTTTAGGACAATTTCCCGAATTATCTCAAATTTCCCCTTTCGTGAACGTCAAGCACATATGTGGAAGGTACTATCTGAAAGCTTGATTTTCCCTGAAAAGAATTATGTATGATGGACCAATTGAGTACGTACTTCATTGGTGAATGTCTCTTGTTTTGAGTCTGTTTACATATTTACAATAAATATTTCAATTCAGTCACACTTTCGTCATCTACGTTTCCAATGCCAACATTTTCGAGTAAATTGGATTTTTCAAAAAAAAAAAAAAAAAAAAATTGCTGCCACACTTTCTTCTCTCCGTATCCTGCAAATTGGCTAGTTGTGTCACCTCCAGAAAAGGCGTGAAAATTGGGTAAAGTGTTGCGTATTTCGTCACACATTCAATGTTGACTCTTTGTCGGAATAATTGTCACTCACAGAATACCGTATCTCATTTAATGCATTTCACACCGTAATCTTCAGCATTGAATGAAGAAACGTGCAACTCATTAATATTCACAAAAAATAACTTCCAGTGTTTTATCACTTAAAGGTTCCTAGATACAGTACAATGAAGGTTCAAACTCGAGAAACTCCTTTCACATTTTGTAGATGAGATTGGAAGAATACCAAGCCTTGGGTAAAGTTTCGACAAGTTTCCTCCTATGTAGCCAGGTTGCACTATGTATTCTCGAAATTCCTGAAAAATTTTGGATGACTCCTGAAAAGAAAACCAGTTTTCTGAAATTTCAAGTTCCACCTGGTCACCATATAATATTTTTTTATCTGATTCCTTAGGACAGTTCTATTCTATTAACATTACAGCTCAACTGAAACTTTCTGCGAAAAGCTAGACTTGATGTTGTTCACTGAGCTTTGAAAAAATTGTTGTCTTATGCATTCATATCTATGAAGAGACTCTTCTGATGGTTTCGTTACTAGAACATCGCGAAAGATACCATTCTCTTCCAACTGACAACTGAAGTTCCTCAGGAATCTATTAACTTGGTTTTCGGCGATTGCAATGCATGTACTGTTGTTTCAATCTTGGGACACAGCTGTTATGACGGATGGTGAATTTGTAAAAATAAGCTTAGTGTTTGAAGAGATTCCGAAGCATCCTGTATTATGGCCATGTCATAAGTAAATATTCACTTTGATAATTTCTGATAGCTACACTACCAAAAATGTTGCACAACCCCGAACAATTCTATTGAAATCTATAGGGACATTTTGAAAGTGTGTCACCAAAGCAGAATAGATGACTATGATTGTGACTTAATAGCTCTTGAACCACCCGACCGATCTCGATCAAATTTTCAACATAGAGGAAGTTCGAACCTGGGTTTTTGTTTTATCATTTCACTTTGATGGTGCAACTTAGGGGGAGGGGAGGGAGATTGATATAAAAAACATCGAAAATGACCGATATTAGTGTCGAATTCATAGTTTTCGGGATCGCTGAGATGAGCATTGACACTTCCGATACCGTTTATATCAAATTCAGCCCCGGATCTTAGGAGAGGGGAGGGAGGATATATATATATATATATATATATATATAATGATAGAAATGACCGATATTAGTGTCGAATCCATAGTTTTATATGTCAGTGAGACGAACAGTGACACGTCCGATGCCATTTAAATCCAAATTCACTCCCATAGTGCTTCTAAAGTGAGATTGGTGACATATAAAAATAATTGAAAATGACTCATAATAGTGTCGAATTAATAGTGGAGTGGAGACATTAAACAAGCTTGAAGGACATCAAAACATACAAAAAAGATAGTCTGAAACAACTTTTGAAAAGTGTTAAAAAGTGGAAAATAATATTAACAGCGCTCTTGAAAGCAGAAAATAATTCAATACTATTATCTATAATTGCTTTCGAAATAATACCAAACCAAATGTATTTATTTCTTACAAAAGTACAATCGAAATAATTTTATATTAGACATTAATTTGTTCGTGTTGGCAAAACTCTTTTTTAAAAAAGTTTATAGATCATGGTAATGAATTATTTCCTGATTTTAAGCGAACTACTATTATTATTATTTTCTATTTTAGTACTTTTATTATTTTCTGCTTCTTAGTGCTTTTTAAAGTCGGTTTATATTTTTTTAAACCTTCACTTAAGTACTTAAAAAGTGCCGAAAATTTGAGATAGTAAGTTACAGAAAATTTTCAAAGACGTAACTTAGAAGGTAACGTAAGACGGAATTACTTTGCACAAGATTTAAGCAATTTTAAAGAAAATCGGATGTAACTTAGAAACGTAATGATTTAGAACGCTGTATTTTAAACATATAATAGCTAGATATATAAGGAAAATATTAGTACAAGTTCATTAGTAAACATTCAGTATGATCATAGTTATTGAAATTTATACCTTGTGCAAAGTAACCCCATGGGTGGGGTTACTTTGCACAACATACAAAAAACTATGTTCAACATACGAATATAACGTCTCTGTGCAATGTTTTCTCTTCAGTATTTATACACTTTACTTTCTACACAAAACTGCATGCAGTCTACAAATATTGATATTAGAAGGATGGTACTGATATCAGTACTTACTTTGAATTATGGATATTTGTAAACAAAATTATGTATTTACTGGTTGGAACAGGAACCACATTCTAATAGTTTAGTGTATGTCCCACAAAAATGCCAACTCAGGAACAGAGGAAAAAAATCCCCGTGAACTGGTTATTCATTATGTCCAAGAATATTATCCCAACCGTAATTAGTGGAAGATTTACGGGATTCGGGACTTTCAGGCTGAAGTCCACCCAAATTGCATTATTTCTTTTTTAAAAAAATCTAATGTTAGTTATTCCTGTGCGTATAAGCTGCAAGCCCCCCAAAAGTCTAGTGATTTCTTTAAAAAAAGAAGAAGAAGAAGAAGAAGCCTTTGTGAGTTAAGCCCCTTTCAAACTACTTTTCTGGTACCGCCACTGTTCATAATTTATTTTCCACTGTTCATTCTGGCATCTACCTAAACAGGAAATTTACCTAAATTTAGAATGCAGGAGGTTCCAGTAGTAATAATTTCCTATCTAAGGGGTATTTTGGACCAGTGCAAAGTAACCTCGAGTAGAGGCTGAAACCACCTTCTCCTAGTTCCTTTTTTTATTATTATTACTTTAAAACGTTTTACATTTCAATTTCAACTATTGCATCGAAGTCACATTATACACAGTAGTATTCTACGAAACTGACTTAACTTTGACGGAAATTTTTGTAGGTGATATCTTTCAAATTTTGGCGGCCTTTACAGTGACTGCATTCCATACCTGTACAACAACGAACCCTCCCGGTAATTAGAGCTGATGTTAACCGCCAACATTATAGCCAAAATACAGTTAGATGCTCTATCTTACGGTGTCAGTTGAAACTTCCTCTTTACTGTTCATGGTTTTGCCGACAGAGGACTGTGAAACTCTTTTCATATTTTGTGCAAAGTAACCCCTGATGTGCAAAGTAACCCCGTCTTACGGTACATAAGTGCAGGTACTGTCAGCAGTGAAATTCTTTAAAAAAAAAAAAAAACAACAACAACATAAACAGTCTTTAAAGATTGTCAGTGGCATGAAAATTAGTACCATAACAGTATTATTCACATGCCATTATCACCAGAGTACGCAAGGGACACTACCTTATTCTTCCTTTTTGAATAATATGTCCTTAGATGTTCACATGTAACGATTTTTTTTTTTTTTTTTTTTGTCTGCAATCTTGCCTATGTACAGTCCTTGTGTATACAGCATGAAATCTTAAATTTGAGGTCTCTGGCAACATTTCTACGCTAAAGAGCTAATAGTAAAAGTGATAGAGTAGTGTTGGTTCGGATATAAGCAGTAGAATTCGTAAGATCTTTGACTCTCATACAAGAACGAAATAAGAGAAAAGCTTTGTAAGAATAAATTTTATTGACAGAAAGTTGTTCTTTTTATACCCGACCGTTTGGCAACGGTACTGTCAAATGCGTAGCTGCGTCAGAAATATGAAATCGGTAGCGTTATCAGTTAGCTATCCGCTGTCAGCTGTAGTGTCATTCATGTTGGTGTTGGTCGCTGGTGAGATACCGTCAGAAATGAACGGTTTTTGGGAAGAGAAAATCATGACTCTTTGCCAGGCGCGTTTCTTATTCAATCGGAAATAGTGTCGGGAAAATGTTAATCAGAAAAGCGTTTATAATATCGTAGCCAAGCAAACACGAATGAGACCATGGAGAAACATTCGATAACAGAAGAGGCTCACACACGAAGTTCTAGTGAAAGTATCGCTTGAAGTGCATCTTAGAATTTGTTGACTGGCTGGTCAAGAGAGACCATCATTCCAACCTGAAAAGCCCAGAGATTAAATCTGGGTGCAGTTCACTATCAGCCTTAACCTTCATAGGTTCATAGCCTCCCCGATGCCAAATTGTTTAACGTAAGATAATGGTAGGAAAGACACTTCAAAAGTGTCAAAATGGAAGACGGTTGTTCCATTGGATGACGCCAACACTTATCTCAGCCTAGTAATATTCGGGCAATCATGTGCCGTGATACCTCTCATAAAGGGAGTGTTACCACCAGAGCAAACAAAGTTGAAATTGCGATTGTCACCTGAAATTGATATAAGAGGAAGTTGGAAGTACGCAAGATGAACTAAAAGAGTAAGTTCAAAGCTATCTACTTCCAGCAATCCATCATGATCTGAATATATTGAAAAGACATCCGTCGTTTCTATAGGGCCAACAACAACCATATTCGAATTCACATTGATGAAGCATCTACATATCCTATTTTTACCGTGATATAAAGCAAAAAGCGGAAATTATTGGTACTATCTTTTACGACATTCTTCTCAAAAGCCCTAACGTTAGTTCAGTTTAATTCTGCGCATTTTAACTGTTTTCACAGTATATGTATACTCTAAAAATGGGCCTGATATCAACCGAACAATTTTCTGTATAAGGTAATTTCCTACATTCAAAATCAATATCAACTTTATACTTTCAGATTACAAATCAGATATGAATTCAACATGAATCTCTAGAAACTCTTTAATGAACAGAAATAAGCTGGATGGTTGGAGGACAATGCGAAACGACATCATTCAAAGAAGATTACATTTTGGAATTATCACAATAAAATCTAAGAGATGCAAGACTTGAGAGCAATATACATCCAGCCATTAGAACACATAGAGTTTAGCCCAAGGAGAGGTGTGGTCCCGGGGAAGGGGAGGAGGACGCCCCGGGCCACCAACACAAACCATGAGAATTTACTTCAATAAAATTTCAGAATTGCAAGACTTGAGATAAATGTTCCTGTACAACCAGCCATTAGAACACATGGAATTTAGCCCAAGGAGAGGTATGGTCCCGGGGAAGGGGAGGAGGACGCCCCGGGCCACCAACACAAACCATGAGAATTAACTTCAATAAAATTTCAGAAATGCAAGACTTGAGAGAAATGTTCCTGTACAACCAGCCATTAGAACACATGGAATTTAGCCCAAAGAGAGGTGTGGTCCCGGGGAAGGGGAGGAGGACGCCCCGGGCCACCAACACAAACCATGAGAATTTACTTCAATAAAATTTCAGAATTGCAAGACTTGAGATAAATGTTCCTGTACAACCAGCCATTAGAACACATGGAATTTAGCCCAAGGAGAGGTATGGTCCCGGGGAAGGGGAGGAGGACGCCCCGGGCCACCAACACAAACCATGAGAATTAACTTCAATAAAATTTCAGAAATGCAAGACTCGAGAGAAATCTTCCCGTACAACCAGCCATTAGAACACATGGAATTTAGCCGAAGGAGAGGTGTGGTCCCGGGGAAGGGGAGGAGGACGCCCCAGGCCACCAACACAAACCATGAGAATTTACTTCAATAAAATTTCAGAAATGCAAGACTCGAGAGAAATGTTCCTGTACAACCAGCCATTAGAACACATGGAATTTAGCCCAAGGAGAGGTGTGGTCCCTAGGAAGGGGAGGAGGACGCCCCGGGCCACCAACACAAACCGTGAGAATTTACTTCAATAAAATTTAATAAGTGCAACACCTGAGAGCAATGCTCCTGTACAACCAGCCATTAGAACACATGGGATTCAGCCGAAGGAGAGGTGTGGTCCCGGGGAAGGGGAGGAGGACGCCCCGGGCCACCAACACAAACCATGAGAATTTACTTCACTAAATTTAATAAGTGCAAGACTTGAGGGAAATGTTCCTGTACACCTGTATAACCAGCCATTAGAACGCATGGAATTTAGCACAAGGAGAGGTGTGGTCCCGGGGAAGGGGAGGAGGACGCCCCGGGCCACCAACACAAACCATGAGAATTTACTTCAATAAAATTCAATAAGTGCAAGACCTGAGAGCAATGTTCCTGTACAACCAGCCATTAGAACACATGGGATTCAGCCGAAGGAGAGGTGTGGTCCCGGGGAAGGAGAGGAGGACGCCCCGGGCCACCAACACAAACCATGAGAATTTACTTCAATAAAATTCAATAAGTGCAAGACCTGAGAGCAATGTTCCTGTACAACCAGCGATTAGAACACATGAAATTTAGCAAAAGGAGAGGTGTGGTCCCGGGGAAAGGGAGGAGGACGCCCCGGGCCACCAACACAAACCATGAATATACGTTATATCATTTACTTCAATAAAATTTCAGAAATGCAAGACCTGAGAGCAATGTTCCTGTAAAACCAGCCATTAGAACACATGGAATTTAGCCCAAGGAGAGGTGTGGTCCCGGGGAAGGGGAGGAGGTCGCCCCGGGCCATCTACACAAACCATGAGCATTTACTTCAATAAAATTTCAGAAATGCAAGACTCGAGAGAAATCTTCCCGTACAACCAGCCATTAGAACACATGGAATTTAGCCCAAGGAGAGGTGTGGTCCCGGGGAAGGAGAGGAGGACGCCCTGGGCCACCAACCATGAGAATTTACTTCAATAAAATTTAATAAGTGCAAGACCTGAGAGCAATGTTCCTCTACAACCAGCCATTAGAACACATGGGATTCAGCCGAAGGAGAGGTGTGGTCCCGGGGAAGGAGAGGAGGACGCGCCGGGCTACCAACACAAACCATGAATAAACATTACATCATGGAATTTACTTTTATAAAAATTCAGAAATGCAATACTTGAAAGAAATCTTCCTGTACAACCAGCCATTAGAACACATGGAATTTAGCCCAAGGAGAGGTGTGGTCCCGGGGAAGGGGAGGAGGACGCCCCGGGCCACCAACACAAACCATGAATATACGTTATAGTATATAATTTACTTCAATAACATTTCAGAAATGCAAGACCTGAGAGCAATGTTCCTGTAAAACCAGCCATTAGAACACATGCTATTCAGCCCAAGGAGAGGTGTGGTCCCTAGGAAGGGGAGGAGGACGCCCCGGGCCACGAACACAAACCATGTATAAACGTTATAGTATATCATTTACTTCAATAAAATTTCAGAAATGCAAGACTTGAGAGAAATGTTCCTGTACAAGCAGCCATTAGAATACATGGATTTTTGCCCAAGGAGAGGTGTGGTCCCGGGGAAGGGGAGGAGGACGCCCCGGGCCACCAACACAAACCATGAATAAACCTTATAGCATGGAATTTACTTCAATAAGTTTTCAGAAATGCAAGACAGAGAGCAATGTACATGTAAGATACAACCAGCCATTAGAACACATGGATTTTTGCCCAAGGAGAGATTTGGTCCCGGGAAAGGGGAGGAGGACGCCCCGGGCTACCAATACAAACCATGAATAAATGTTACAGTATGGAATTTACTTCAATAAAATTTAATAAGTGCAAAACTTGAGAGCTACGTACCTGTATAACAAGCCAATAGTACATATGGAATTTAGCCCAATGAATGATGAGGTTCTTGGAGTTAAAATTCACTTCCCGGAGCCCTAATGATAACGTGCATTTATATATAAGAAACTAAAATCTATATATGTACATACACTAAAGAGTACACTTTGGTGTACGCTATTTTGAAAGGCAAGAACAAGAATAATGAAAGTTATTGCTATTCATTTGTTATTATTATTTTGGTTTGTGGAAAGTAAGTTTACAAATACTCGAAGTACCATAAGTTTGTAATTTCGCATTAAATTATGTTCTAATAAATATAGATTATGAGTTTGAGAATTTTTTTTATTGGGTTGATTTTACTTAATATTTCGTATGTTTTTGAACCGGGAATTGTGTATAATTGGAGGAAGCACGAAACTGGTGATAGAAAGCGGGAGAAATATTCGTTTCTTACAATTGTTTTTGATTCCACATATTTTAAATGAGAAACGGAGTGTAAGATCTAAAATTTGGGAATGTAAGGCAGAATTCCATAGTTTTTCATAATGTTAGGTATAATAAGACATAGTTATATTTACCTTTTTCACCACGCTTCTCAATTACAGGCTTGAGTCATAAATTTCGCAATATTACAGAGCCCAAAGAGCAGATGCGTGAATGTGACGTAATCAACTTTAAATACAAAGTAAAACTGACCCAAGAGGTAATGTGACAAGCGAACTATTTAACACAGAGTCTGTATCCGTCAGTATCTTCAGTCATTGTTAATGGCAGGGACGATGATTTGTCAACGATGTCTCGCACATGAACTATATGAGTTCGAACTGAGACATAACGCTACGGTATAGACCCAAAATAATCCCCATGTGGAATCGAAATGTGCAGTGAACCACAGCACATCAGTTCTTTGGTTCCAGAATTTCGTGTAGGTTGTAAAAATTTCGAAGGTCAACTAAGATCTAAGGCCACAGGGTAACATGTTGGGTACCATACGTCAAACTATTAAGTAAAATTTATTCACCAGCAACGAGAATTGTCAAAATCAACATGTCCCAATCCATTGTAGTGCGTTACCTTCACACACTCGTGAAAATCATCAGGAGCTCCCACATTGGGTCACATGAGTTAACCCCAGCTCAAGACCAGAGAAGACTGGATGTGTGCTAATAATGGACAAAAATCAACGTGATGTGCGTTTCCAGAAACAGATCGTCACGTGCGACGAATTTTTTTCTTTTTTCGAAATCCGAGTGTGCAAAAACAGTACACAAAATGCAAAATTCTTTGCTCGAAACGGTTCTGTTTGACAACTGGTTCGAGCAAAATATGTTGCACTCTGTGTGTGGTGAACTACGAGAGGTAACTCATTTTGAGTTCATTTCTAAAGGTTGTAGACCTATCTCAATGCCGACCTTTATTCCGAACAATTGGAGCGAATGTATACTGCATTAAACCCAAAATATCCTGTATTCGTGAACAGAAGGCTCACCCTGCTGGACCAGTATTACGCAAAACTACACTTGGCTCAAAAAAAAGCAACAAAAATTCACGAACTTCATGGTGTTGAACTGACGGTACGCCCAGTAGTATATAGTCCTGGTCTTACCCCTTCGAATTACTGTTTTTTTTTTCCGGTTCATGGCGCATTTCCTGAAATCACAATGCTTCACTAACCAGCAGGAGGTGGAAACAGCAGTTTTGCCTGTAAGGACGAAACTTGGTATTGACATGGAATCAAGGAATTAGCAGAAAGGTGGCTGCAGGCAGACAGTCCACAACGAGAGTCTATATTTTGAATGCCAACATGTTTTCCTTGTACTTTTATAAATATAGATATATTGTGTACCAGAATATTGCAAGGCTTATACCTCTTCCTTGTAGTTCTTTCTCTTTCCTAGACATATACCTAGGTAGATGGACTTAGGCAGACCTATCCTTCTTACAAGAAAAATGATCATGTGTTAACAATTTCACTTTCATCTCTCCTTCCCCACATTACAGTGTGAGCACATGTTTACAAGCGACACGTGATATTCTTTATAAACAGCAGACGATACACAAACCAGAAAGATCAACACGTGAAACAAGAAACAAAGATCAACACGTGAAACCAAAGAAGACGGAGGCATCAGTTGACCACTGATTGCAAACCTTAAGAGCATTTGCACACGTCCCCGGCAATGCCGGAACCGGAACCGGGGCTGCTTTGCACACGCAGCCGGCAAAACCGGAGCCGGCTCCGGCAATGTCGGTGCCGGCGCTCCTTTGCACACACATCCCGGTAATGCCGGTGCCGAAAGGTAGTTTGAGTTTGAACGTGAAGGAGAGAACATGAGTCCGTTTTATACATTATATGAAAAGCTGCGTACATATGATTCGAAATTTTTTAATTAATTACTTTCGCATGTCTAAACAAACGTTCGATTTCTTAGTACAACGAATTAGTAATCATATTCAGCGCTGTTCAGTTTTTTTTTTTTTTTTTTTTTTTTTTTTGCAAGAGCCGTGTAATATTACCGACTGACTTGAATAAATGGAAGGGTCGTTCAATATCTGAGAAATAGCTCAATGCAAAGAACAAGGTTAATTGTATTACGTCAATCAAGTGACGTAGGAGCATTAACGTCTAAATCCCCAAATATCTTTTCTTTAGTACACAAAGGTATATTGTAAATTGGTCCGTATATACTCCTAATCAAAAGCATTCGCAGAAAAACATGGCTAAATTAATAATTTTGACAAGTTACAATAGGTAGTAACCCTATACTTAAACCCACAATCCAATAGTGTCAAATTGTCAAGAATTTGCGAAAACTGGTGGCAAATTGTCCGCTTTGTCGAATTTTGGTGGCAAATTGACAGCTGGTAAATTGTCCGTAACCCGAACATCGAAGTGGCCCATTTTTGTGTCTTCGATTGTACACTCATGTCCAAAATTATTGTCGCATGTCTATAAATATGTTGTTCTAGGAATATAATTTGATAACGATTTCGCCCGGTATTTCTTATAATCTTAGTATGTGTATAATCGGCAAAGACATGTATGTGGTAAATTTCATGTCAAAAGAGCAGTAAATAAGAACAATAGAACGAAAATAAAACTTCCTTGTCCATTTAGCAATATTTTGTTTTTCTCATTCTAATTTTAGTATTTATAATTGTTTTCCTATGAAATTTACCACAAATATACATTTCCCGATTATACACACAGTATCAGTATTAACAGTACTCTGCAAAATCATTATCAAAGTATATTCTTACAAGAAGACAGTTATAGATATACGACAATCATTTTGGACATGGGTGTACATTTTATTTTCATTTACATATAATCTACATTTTATGTATCAACTGTAAGTAAACAGAAAGCGTTTGAATCACTATTGTTTTATATTATCCTATACATACCTGTCGCTTCTCATTTCTTTTTGTCCATAGTGTTGAAGTCTTGTGCAAGGTTTGTATATACTTCTTTCCATGCTTTCTGCTTTTCGACCTTGTCTTTATATGAGTCTGTAGTCTTGCCCCATAGACAAGGTCTCACTTCCACTAATTCAATGAAATTCAAAACATCGTACTGAAACACTTTAGTCATTGTCACTCAATGAACGATGAAATGAATTGTCACTGAAGCAAAACTTCAGTGCACTGCAGAAAACAATCCATAAATCAAAAAGCTACTTCAAGCGGAAATAAGTAACATATAGCGACACTCACGCAGAAAGTATGGCATTCCAGAATAGTTTTATATAAATGATAAACGTCAGTTTAATCCACCCCCTGTCAAATTGACCTACTTCTGTCCTTGATCCCCTGTGGGCTTGCATAGTTGCATACAGATAGACGAATCGAGTACATTCCTGGAATCGAACGGAGGAAACGGAACTAAATTATAATTTTCTTCAGCATAGGAGGATTTTTTCCAGGGGAGATTTTGTTCTAGATAGGCCTACATATGTAGTATGTCCGATATAACATTCATAGATAACGTTTTGCAATGCATCTTGCATTTTGTAAAACAAAAACATAGGCAATTTCGGCTGTAGCTTGTTGTGTTGATTAAATCAAATCATACTGTTATACAAGATATTCTTCTTTATGCATTCCTTTCCCTCTTTCAACAAACACCCCCCCCCTTTCCAAATTACGTACTATGATCTTGCAGGAGCCAAGTAAGACAATCCACACAAAAGGAAAATGCTTAGGAGAAACCTAATCGCTATCAATGATTGATAAAAGGAGTCTTGCAAACTATTATTTTTCTATACTTTCCCCTCGGGGGAGACTTAACAGAAGATCGAAAAAACAAGGTTATTTGCTCTTTGTGTGTGTGGATGTGTGCGCACGAGGTGTATGGCCTTCTTTTGGTTTCTTTCTCTTTTTTTCACTTATGTTGCCATAATTTTAACATCTATTTAAATTTCCCAAAATTGAAACAGGCTGAGATCAAGCTATTTAAAATAATAATAATAATAATAATAATAATAATAATAATAATAATAATAATAATAATAATAAATTCTGGAAAGGCAACATTGCGGCTGCCTATTCACTCAGTATACAATCGTTCTATGGAACAAATACCAGACAAGACAGAGTACATATTTTTATTATGATATATAAGGTAAAACAGTATGCAACCACAAGAATAGAAATTTCCTTGTTCTGTTTATGCATTTTCATTTCTTTCTGTAGTTGTGTTGTAGTTTTTATTTACTTTAATTTTATTTACAACCTTTGTTATGCTTGGGTATGCCTACTTCTACGATTATGATGGATATTTATACCGTACATACTGGGTTGCATAATTAACAGGATAAGCACTGGACAAGTATCCTAGATTCATAATTTCTTCGTATCTCCATTTTGTTCATTTACGCCATGTTGATTTTTTTTAAAATTATGACTTCATATATGCTAAGACATATTCTCTATCAAAACGAATCCAACGACCCCTTTGTTTAAATCGTTTAAGTAAGTTTCAGCTGTAGAAGATAACAAATTAATATACATACATACATGTGTGAAACTTACTTTCCGCGTTGCCGTAGTTGGATAATTCAAACAAGATCCGAATTTCCCTTGCTGAGAATTTATGTGAATAGCAAGCCACTATATTTGTGCTACCTCACAGCCATTTTGATTATTTCATTCTTCATTATATATTCATATGATGTGAAAAAAAGAAAATAACAAAAAACCTGAAGTAAACAAAAAAAAATCCAAATACAGGAAAAGAAACAAGAATACACAACGCCTTGCCACTCACTCACTGTAGCTAGATTTAAGAAACCTATCAGCAAGCCGGCTCCGTCTTTACCGGCTGCGTGTGCATCCACGCATAATAAAACATTGCCGCTGACAAAACCGGAGCCGGAGCCGGCACCGACATGTCGGCGGCTAGTCCGGCTGCATTTGCAGGAGCCGGCACCGACATGTCGGCGGCTAGTCCGGCTGCATTTGCCGGAGCCGGGAGTACCACCGGCTTTTTTTCCGGGTCGGAAAGCATGTGCCAGCTACCATTTGATTACATTGCCGCCGACTCCATCGCCGGCATTGTCGGAACCGGATCCGGCATTGCTGGGGACGTGTGCAAACGCTGTAACAGCTCTGAAGGTCGCATTGGACGAAGGAGCTCTATCTTTTCTAAAATACCTAGAGGCTGCTTTGAAGTAAAGGGGATTTCTCAACACAAATCATACCTCGCGAAGCTGCTATGAGCTATCTTTCAGCTACATAAACCATACCTAGGAACATAACCTGAAGTCGCTTAAAGACACCCCGGTTTCTGTCATAAGCAAAGGGGTTCCCGTATAAAACATTACTTCCTTCACCTCTGGTCATAAGGAAGAATAAGATACATCTACTTTGTAAACACTAAGACTATTTTGTATTTTAGTAAAATAAATAGGTGAAGGATTAGAATCCCGGACTATCATTGTCTCTACCCACACAAATTATTACAATATAGTTGCAGTTACTAAAACAGAATGGAAATATATACAGTTGTAAGGTTTATTATTATTATTATTATTATTATTATTATTATTATTGATAGTATTATTTACAGTTCTTTTTAAATATACTACTGACAAATGTATAATGTAAAATCCACCGCAGTAATTTGTTTTGAAGTGCGATTGTTTATCAGATTGAATTCAATTACTTAATATGGTATGGACTACTCCAAAAGTGCATTACCACCTGCATTTCTCCCTTTCCTGCAATAGTAGACAATCCAAAAACACGTGACAAATGTATATTATAAAATCCAGCGCAGTAATTTGTTTTGTAGTATCGGATTGAATTCAATCACTAAATATCGTACTAACATATGGTATGGACAACTCCAAAAGTGTATTACCATCTACATCTCTCCCTTTCCTGCAATAGTAGGCAATCCAAAAAACACGGTTGTTGGGGTTAGTGAGAATTAGAAAGGCGTTGGACCAAACCTAAATTTTGTTACAAAGATAATAATGTGGCAAACCGCAAATAAAATAAAATGTTAAGAATGACTTTTTTTATCGTGAGGGCAATGAATGACATCAAAAGTTACAAAATATTCTTACTTAAGCAGTTCAAACAAGACAAATGGTACGAAATAGATATAAGGAGAAATCAGTTTCTCTAATTTTTCCAAAAAAATCTAGTAAAAAAGAAAAAACATTACATAATGTAAGGGCTTAATATAAAAGCCTAACAGCACAAAAAATAACCACAATAAACGGAAAGAGAGACAAACACGAAATAAGGGACACTAGTGGCGTAGCAGGCTTGCGGCCCTCACGTACAAGAAAAAGAGATGTTACCCTAGTTGTAAACCCAATTGTTATAACAAGAATAATGATAACTGTTATTATTATTATTATTATTATTATTATTATTATTATTATTATTATTATTATTATTATTATTATTATTATTATCAGAAACTCGATTCCTTTTCAAAATCTGATTCTGGCTAAGAGCATGTCACCATATAGTGGTCATGTGTGCCCTTTTTGTCAATGAGCGGTCCCAAAGACCAAAAGGGATGAAATCTCCTTGAGAGAGGAACAAAAAAATTTCATAACATAAATTCTACGTCAAAGTTCGAATCACTTGCTTTGGACAGGTGCTTTTTAGTTTCTTTTTTTGTGGAACAAAATATTCTGGCAGCTAAGAAGTCATCAATATAATATTACAAATTTCCAAGTGAATTTATATACAGGGTTATTCAAAAAGAAAGAACAAATTTCAAACATTTATTTCTTTCAAACTACAAAAGATAGAAACATGATTCGAACGTTACTTGATTAAGAAAAGTTTATGATTTAAACAACCCGGATAGGATAGAAGTTCCAATCACGGCCGCATTGGCGCTGTTGTTTGTTGTTGTTTGTCTGTAGTGAAATGGAGGCGTCACCACAGGAGAAGTCTTTTTGTGTGCTACAATTGGCAAAACTTGAGTCCATTATCGCAGTTCAGTGAGCATTTCACTGTCAATTTAATAAACAACCTCCACATCATAAGCAAATTTACGAGTGGCATCGAAAATTCGTAGAAGATGGTTGCATCTGCAAAGGAAAAAGCACGGGACGTCCACGCACATCGAACGAGAATGTCGAACGTATTCGTACACTTTACGAAAGGAGCCCAAAGAAATCCACATCACGTGCAAGCAAAGAACTTAAGAGCCTGCCTTACTAAAAATAATACAAAATTTACCATTTTTCTTTTGCTTGATTATTCATCAATGAAAGGAGATAATGAAATGCAAGTCACCACAATCATAGATAATGCTATTCTACAACAGAAAATATGAATCTGAAGAATGTTCAGTGTTGCAATCCATAGAAATTACAGTGTTGCCAGAAAAACAATTTCCCTAAAATCTAAGTTAAGGCAGCGAGTAGAGGAACAAACTCAACTCCATTTGGTTATATATCATATTGTTTTGGTTTCTTGTGATCTACTTTTTAATTAACATTATTATTTAGTTTTAATAACTGTATGTTAAAACTATTTTGTTTATTACAAACTAAAGACAACTATTATTTAAAAAGTAGTTCACAGGAAACCAAAACAATATGATATATAACCAAATGGAGTTGAGTTTGTTCCTCTACTCGCTGCCTTAACTTAGATTTTAGGGAAATTGTTTTTCTGGCAACACTGTAATTTCTATGGATTGCAACACTGAACATTCTTCAGGTTCATATTTTCTGTTGTAGAATAACATTATCTATGATTGTGGTAAGTTGCATTTCATTATTTCCTTTCACTGATGAATAAACAAGCAAAAGAAAAATGGTAAATTTTGTATTATTTTTAGTAAGGCAGGCTCTTAACATTAACAACCACGTTCGACGTTACTTGAATGACCATTCCAGGACGTTGGATTGGAAGAGGAGGAGCAGAAGATCAACTTTATCGCCGGTGCCCTCCCAGGTCTCCAGATCTCAATCCGTGTGATTTTTATCTATGGGATTACGTAAAAGACCGTGTTTTTATCCCTCCTATGCCTGACACTCTTGAAGGTCTACGACATCGAATTGTTGAAGCTGTGAATTCGATAACTGGAGACCAGCTGATTCGTGTGTGACAAGAAATTAGCCACCGTTTTGACATTTGTCGTGTAACACCCGGTGCTCATTATGAATGCACACCATAATTACTAACAATAAATTGTAAACTTTTCTTAATCAACTAACGTTCGAATCATGTTTCTATCTTTTGTAGTTTGGAAGAAATAAATGTTTGAAATCTGTTCTTTCTTTTTGAATAACCCTGTACATTGCAATTTGTGGTCATAAACAAATTGTTATTAGAAGACATTATTACAAAAATTAAATTTATTTTTTCATCCATCGCAATCGTAGGGACCCTTATAGCTCGCACCCCGAATATCGATATCAAAAATTTAGAATGTTGATATATCGATGTCGATATATTAGCGATATTGAATGTTGATATATGTCAATATCAATATCGACGATATCGATATATTGACATATCGCAGACCTAGATCAGAGAAATGATGCAATAATAATAATAATAATAATAATAATAATAATAATAATAATAATACGAATATATAGAGGATGCTTGAAACATTCATTACGTCACTTTGAAAATGAATACGAAACTTGGTGGCGGCTATTTGCTGTCTCCACAAAATGTTCCATTTTGATTATATCGGAAACATGGTTGGACGATTCTATAAGAACAAGGCAAATTGATATTCCAGGATATTCAGTCATTCGCAGTGACAAAGGGAGAGGTGGAGGCATGCTGATTTACTACTTAAAACATATTAAAGTGAAAATTGTTGACTTTCAATCTAACGATGTTTATCAATATATACAAATGTTAAATCTTGTTGTTAATGTGAACCACTTGTCAATTGGTATTACTGCTGTATATAGATCTCCCAGCATACCATATAGTGAATTGTCAGCGATCGAAGATGCCGTATTGGAACTATATCCACAAGTCGACCAAATATTCGTTATTGGTGATTTCAATTGCGATCAACTCTGTCCAGATAAACAAGAAACTATTTACTTGAAATCTATTATTAACATATTAGGTTTCACACAGTTAATAAATGAACCCACGAGAGTCACTGAAACTACCGAACCTTTGCTAGATTTAATTATTACTGACAACCCGGAACAGGTACACTCGTTTGGAGTTAGTCCACCTATTGGACCATCAGACCACAGCGTAATTCACGTCACTCTCAAGCTTCATACAATATCCAAAACTCCCAGTAGAGTAATTCACTGTCATACTTACGCTTCATTTAATACCGAATCGTTTTATCATGATGCACAAAATTACAACTGGGATGATATTATTCAAATGGAAACAATAGACAATAAAGTTGAATTTTTACAAAACTCTATACTTAACATTTTTGAAACCATGACCGCTCAAAACGAAAAGGCTATTTAAGAACACTCTTCCCTTTATTTCAAGTAACACAAAACTTTTAATGAAGTTGTGTGACCGTGCTTACAGAAAATATAAAAGAACGAAGAATCAGTTGCATTGGGAGGATTACAGACGTTTGCGTAACTTCACAACTACTGTTATGCGACAAGAAAAGACTGCGTATTTTTCTGATCGTATGAGATCTACTAATGATGTACGTAACATTTGGAAAACTTTGCGTGATCTTGGTGTAGGTAAAAGCGATTCATGCTTGATTCTTCCAGATGATGTAAATGACATTGAAGCTATAAATTCACATTTCACAAGTGTCTATAAAATGTCTGAGACAAGCACTGAAGTACTTGATCAACAAACGCATTGGCTTTCATTGCGTAAACTAAATAGCAATATTGATACGTTTAAGTTTCACACTGTAAACGAAACAGAAGTTAAAACTGCAATACACAGTATTAAATCCAACACATGTGCATTTGATGGAATAACAGGAAAAATGCTTCGACTGTCTGTTCCGTTTATTTTAACTCCACTTACTCACATAGTAAATTACTCATTAACTCAAGGTTGTTTTCCAGAACTGTGGAAGCGAGCGAAGGTGGTTCCACTGCCCAAGAAGACAGTTGTACAGTCGCTTGATGAGCTTCGTCTCATCAGTATACTTCCAATTATCTCCAAAGTACTAGAAAAGGTAGCATTTCAGCAATTAACAACTTTTATCAATAAAAATGAAATATTGCCTGTTACTCAATCCGGCTTCCGTAAAGAACATAGCACAACCACAGCCCTTTTAGAAATTACAGATTCAATTTTGAATTCAATAGAAAATTCAATGGTAACAGTTTTGGTCTTGTTGGATCTTTCGAAGGCTTTTGATCTAGTAAATCATGAACTCCTACTGGCCAAAATGAAATATTACAACTTCTCGGAATCAGTTATTAAATGGTTCCACAGCTATCTCTCTTGTAGACAGCAACAAGTAATACTAAGAGGAGAAAAGACTCAGGTATCTACCCCATCCCTGATAAAGGCAGGAGTTCCTCAAGGTTCAATATTAGGTCCCCTATTATTTTCACTCTTTTCAGCAGATCTTTCTACAGTCATAAAACACTCATCAGTTCACTTCTATGCGGATGATACCCAGATCTTCATCAGTAGTACGCCTGAAAATATTATGGACACAATAGAGCTACTTAATACGGATCTTTCAGCTGTTAGCAACTGGTGCCTTAAGAATGGTCTTTTACTTAATCCATTAAAATGTGTTTTCACTGTATTGGGAACATCACATCAGTTGAGCAAAATCAACCCTGATGACCTAAAAGTAACTGTAGTGAATTCCAGTATTCCATTTTCTCCCTTTGTAAAAGATCTAGGCTTAATAATAGACCAAGGGCTTAGCTGGAATAAACACATTTCTAAACAGTGTATTAAAGCTAAGCGCATCTTACGACAGCTTTATAAATTGAAAAGCTATTTATCGCAAGAAACAAGACTATATCTTGTTAACACTCTGATTTTGCCTCTGTTCGATTACTGCGATTCAATATATGGTAGCTCTCTCTCCACTCAAAATACTAGAGCAATTCAGAAAATACAGAATTACTCTATACGCTTCTCTCTCAATTACAGGAAGTCTCAGCATGTTCTGCCGGTACTTAATGAAAACAATATCCTAACCATGTCCCGAAGACGATATCTCCGATACTGTTGTTTACTATACAAAATACATTCACATAAAGCACCACCATCATAAATTAACATGCAGATCAGAAATTCACCGTTACAATACCCGAGGAAGTAATAAGCTGAATATGCCCCGGCATTCTTTAAAAATAACAGAGAAGGCATTTTCAATCTCGGCAGTAAGAATCTGGAACTCACTACCAAAGTCAATCACTGACAAACCGTATAATTTATTTAAATCATCACTCCAAACATTATTATTTAGAGATCAGAGACAAAGCATTGGCACACATGACAGGTTTACTACAGTTTGAAATTGGACTGAAATTGGTATGAAATTGCACTAGCAGTATGAGTATAGTTTTTTTTTTCATTTACATTTACTGAGTGTTTTATTTATCATTAGTATTATTGAATGTATCATGTTATGTTGTTATTTGTATCTTGTATCTTATTTGTGTCTTTATTTTTTTCTTTCTTTTCTTTGTAATGATGACAAGGGTTAGGTGGCAGAGACAAGGGTTAGGTGGAATTTCTCTTTATTCCGGCTGAACCTCGCCCGCTGAAATAAAGAGAAATTCAATTCAATTCAATTCAAATAAAATACTCAACTTCCAGTAGTACTGTAGATCTCCGAGACACATCTAGGATAATGTCAAACGTTTAACACGTGCTTTGTTTCCGCGTTGTTCGGTTGCTAATTCGGTAGGGTTAATTGGCCGTAATGATCCGAAATACATTCCAATAAACCCAGTAGACAGCGTAGGTCATACCTTCCATTCCAGACTACTAATGGAAACTGAAAAAAGAAAGAAAAATGATAAAGAAAGAAAGAGAATATGAATGGGTGCTACTTTACTGCTAAATTTCTATCAGAAACACCTTATATTAAAAGTCTAAACCGTATCATAATGAAAAGTTACAAATGTTCAAAAGGAAAATTGGATGTTCTTTATAGATGTACCAGACCTTGCATGTTTCAAATTTCAAATGGGAATAAAACACATTGAAGTTTAGGATGGAAACTAATTTTGTGTCAAATTAATAGAAATAAAATATTGTTTTGAAATAACCAAAGAGGGAGTCATTTGCTAGTCATCTCCGAAGATTTATCTGTTCCGAACGTTCAGTGTCGATTTCATCTATTGCGGATATAACGTAATTCGAACAGTTGCAGCCCTTATTTTATGCGATAAAACGATATTACCTAGCAGGGAATCGAACCGAGATTTTATACTTGGAAGTCTTGCACGATAACTACTACTCTAGCAATTGTTCTACCCAAACCTTGCTTAACAAATTGTGTGGGGCTTCTTTCTGAGAACGATAACACGAAAAGTGCTGCAGATCAATGAAGTGTTTCGAATGTCCTGGTAATTTCCTAGCCCTTTCCCAACCAACATACGTAAATCGTCTCTATCATGATACAATGTGTTTGCTTCCACATCCTTAAAGATTGCTTGTCTAGTATGAGAAGTCGATTCTTTACGATCACTTTCTTTAAAAAAGCAACTTGAGCCTGAACAGGATTTGAACCTAGGTTGGATAACTATCCTGCTTGGAAGTCCGCCGTTACCCCTACTCTATCATGCCCCATGAAGCTAAAATCCAAATATTACTAACTTCGGCTTTGGAATGAACAGGCTTCCTTATGTAAGCTTATTCACACCAAAATGAATCGTGCTGGACATAAGTCCTTGACCAGACAATGGCGGCTTTTTAGGAACCAAATGCAGAGTATGAGAATTAAATCTGTCATATCTGTAGTTTGGTGTGGAGTAGAAACTAAATTATGCACCAAAGGTTTAAGAACAGCTCAAGTTATTAATATAAACTATGCCAAAGATTACTGACTTATGGCATCATAAAAGAAATACGAAAGACGTTTTGAAACGAAAAAATAACGTATAACTTTGTAAGCGGAGACAAAGATACACAACGTAAACACACTAAAGACGAATCACTTGCCTTTAGTGATCGTGGTTCAGTGATCAAGGCGCCTGGCGAGTAATCTGGAGCTCTTCGGATCCGATCCACGTCCAGAAATATTTGATTTAACTGAACGATTTTGGTGGCAATTGAATGGCGATGACACACGTTTTATTATCTTCAGATATTTGAATACTCGTATGTTTCAATACTTGAACTATCAAATCTTTAGCAATAATAATAGTAATAAAATGAACTAATAATAATTATTATTATCTCTTTGAAGATTAAATTTAGAAGCTTATTATCGCTCAGATCATACCATTTGAAGCAGAAAAGTGACTTTTGGTAGAATATTTTGGTTTTTGTTTAATGTTGCCAGCGAAAAGAGGAATTTCTCATCTCGTTTCCAAAACAAAACAAACAAAACCGAGACGAGAATTAATATTTCACATTCGAGACGGGAGAAGGCTAACTCAAATTATGTCTCTCAAATTATGAGAATCAAGACGAGATGAAAACTATAATTATATTATTATTATTATTATTATTATTTTATTATTATTATTATTATTATTATTATTATTAGAGAAGATTTGAGACTTAAATATTACGTCCTATTCCAATGCAAATAAGCATACTGAAGTTGATAGGAAAAAGGAAAAGAAATTGGTTTGGACCGTATCCGAGGATGATTGCCTTATAAGAGATACTTTGGAATAACTAGTGTCCGGAAGGAAAAGATTGGAAAAAATGGACCTCCTGGAGATCGAAACTTCAAATGCCTTAACAGAAACTAAGTAGGATTTGTCTTCATCACGATACACAGTAACACTCTTTCTTTGTGTAAAAGACTTTGGATTATGTATGCGTTATGTTGATAGAGGAGGTTATGTTGTTCAATATCCGTAAAATGAGAGTACCTTTTCCATACTTCTTACACAATAACCGTATGATTCCACTTTCCAGACAATCACCTACTCGTATGTACTGCACACGCAAATACATCAAGAAACCGTATACTATGGACACATGGTTGTAGTAAAAACAAGTGCCTCGTGAAGAATAATAATTCTTTCTTGAATATGATTCCTTCTTGAAAACAACACTTTGTGGCTCTATCATCATTAATTGTTTAAAAATATTAATGTAAGTATAAGAGAGATAAAATCAACTTACTTTTATTCAGCGTGGTCTCCTGAACGAGCAAGACATAAAGCAATGCGATTTACTACAACCATTCTGAACAGCTCCAACGTATCTGGAGTAATCATCTATACACTCTGGACAGTTCTCTGTTTCAAGTCATCTGGCTGATATGTTGAAAAATGTGGTGAACGGAACTGCCCATATTGGTAACTGGCACACGCAAAGAGCATCGGAGTGTTAATTCTATAACACTTGTGGTTAATATGACACTCACTCTTATTTCCAAATATAAATTTTAAGTATTTATGAAGATTCACCATCAGATTCTGTGCCCCTAAGGCGCTGCCTTACCAAATAGTAATCCAAATTTCTAAAACGCATACCTTTTTTACTACATGAACGCTACTTTTCACATTAATTAACCAAAAAACGTTTCTTCTCGTATGTTCTTGCTAAGGATATTTATGCCGAACTTGTGTGAAATTTGGATGGGAGCTGTAGCCCCATATCAGTCACTGGTACATACAAGGATTTACCTACAAGGATCGGAGTATTACTTCTGTGACATTTCTGATTAAACTGACGCTTACTGCCGTTCCAAAATAGAATTTTGGGTCTTGCTAACACTCCACCCACGGGCATTTTAATGCCCCTTGCCCCCCAAAAGAAGCCTCACCCAAATTAAGGTTCCAGACGACTATTCTAACATTGCGGATGAGTGTTATATCAATTTTGTAACAATAATATTCATGTACCTTACCATTAATAATTGGAGAAAACTGCTTCGAAAATTTAACATTGAATCTCCATATGGAAAATGAACTTCTATACTTACGCCCCAAAAGAGGGGCTAAAGACTAACTTACTCTCATGTACTGTTAAAGTTTCAAACATTCAGACATTTTTCAGTAAGAATGTCACATTTCACATTAATAGTGTGAAAAGTTCACGTTCTTTCAGTGCTGTTGAAAAGTATACGAATATGTGATTAAATAGGGGACTATAGGGGTTATATCTCCAAATTTTCACTACATAATGGTTCACGAGACAATAAAAACATCAACTACAACCTAGCCACTAGCCGTGTTCTAAAACCGGTTAACCGGTTTGGGTTCCGTTTATAGTTGAAACAGAATGTGTGGCTTTATTTCAAAAACCGAACCGTAATTTGGTTCAATTTTGTTTGAAAACAGACACTATATTGCCATTTTTTCAGAATATACATACATATTTTGGAAAAGTTTCGAAAGACATGTAATGGTTTCGTTTTAAGTTAAAGTATTATTGATCTGCTGTTTCAGTTTTGAATGGAATTCGATTCCCCATGTTTTTTCTCTATATATTTTTGTGAAAACACTTAATGAGCAATAGAAAATACAACTTTATCGGTTCGGTTTGGTTTTGGTTAACCGTTTGAAATTGTGTTTAATGTCCCATGATTATGGCTGTTAGATCGAGGGAGAACATTATTAAAGCAAGTGAATTATAATGGATGCATTGGTGGACTGAGAAATTGGAAGGGAAAAGGAGTGTACCGAGAAAACCCACGAGCACAATGTTGTTCACCTTAAGCTTACTTGAATTGGGAACAAAGCAGGTAAACCACCTGTCAGATACTTCAGTGGTCGTTGTCCTGGGTTTGATTCCCGGTGGGAGAGCCTTTAAAATATTAAATGTCCTTGAAGTATTTCTGTTCGTGTCCCTGGAAATTACTGGACACGAAATAACTGTAAAACGAGTAGAAACGAATATATTAGAGATAAGTTACGGAGATTCTTTCGGTGAAGCAGAAAAAAAGTGGTTTGAGCACCAGGTTCCAGTTAAGGGTCCGAATTACTATCAAAACTACCGTCTCCTTCATGTCCTTGCGTGTTCGTATATCTTTTTAAATTTAAACTTAAATTCTCTGAACTATAGTATTTTATCATGACCGAAATCAGAGTATTTCATCGTTATTATATATTGGAATCGTAAAGTGTGCAATTTGCTATATACGCGAGTGTTTTTTTTTTTTTTTTTTTTTTTTTTACTCTTACTTAACAGAGCAGTCTTAAGGCAGTGGCTTGAACATTCGTCTCGAAATTTAGGGGTTCTGGGTTAGATTTCCGCTGAGGTAAATAAGGAATTTTTTTATCATTTACAATGTTGATACTTCTGATGTATAATGACATGTAAAATGTTCAATTCCTCTCGATCTTACAAGTTAGAGTGTAAACGACGACTTTCTTCACAGCAGAAATACTAACAACATGACATCACATATCTGCAACCTTGATTCGTACTGTCTGGAAGCGTAACGTGTTTAACAAACAATTGATAAATACATAAAGGTCATCCTTAAGGATGAGGAATAATTGTGAGTGAAACGTTTTTTGTTTCGTAGCAATTGTGGAATTGTTTCTAACTTCTTTCATTAGTACTAGAAATAATGATAATATTTTTTCGTTCGCCATTTACAACACGTTCCATATATCTGTTTAACCAAAAGTTGTAAATTTTAACTATTATTTCTAATATTTTATGTATATTTTGTACGATATCAATATAACGCATACATAATCCAGTCTTTTACCCAAGGAAAGGACATTACTATGTATGATGACAAATCCTACTTAGTTTCTGTAAAGCCATCCAATGTTTCGGTTTTTATATTGTCCAGGAGCTGACACCTTCCCCCTCTTTTCCTTCCGGACACGGCCTGCTATACACTATAGGATAGATCCTAGAGTCAAAAATTCAACGTGTATGGCATCAGATCGCATGTCATTTCCTGTGTTCTGAACGATCCTATGAGATTTCTCTTGTTTAGAGCACGCTCTATTTCGGAAAGAAAATTCATAAGATTTCTCTTAAGCGATATCAGGTGAGGGAAAGTGAAAACACAACTGATGGGGTATCTTCTCATCGTGCAGGTTTACTTTAGGTGTACCACTCGAAATAACTGTTGAAAAATTATAATTTGTCACTGTTTCCTAAATGCTTTGCGTTGACCGACATGAAAATATATCACATAGCATAGATAAAATTCTAGGGGGCCATCAAAAGCACTTGTTGATAAACTACAATCATTTTACACTTTGCGTACAAATACGGGGTCCGGATGTATAGTATGAAAACTATAGTGCAAAAAACGCAAACCAAGTTGTGCTAGGTGGCCTCTGGAATGCATGAATGATATCTAACCGAGTCCGTGCAGGGCTAAGCGGGGGCCCGAGCGTCAGCCAGGGGTTGCGGGCAATGGAAGCAGGCGCGTCAGCGAAGGTAGTGAAAACGAGTGGGTTTGGGCAATAATACGGGTTTGAATATCACTTGTCATGGTATCGTGGTAGTAGCGCTCCACTTGTAAACATAAATTATAGCTTCTGTAAACAAAAATACACCGGTAGTGGAAAATACTATCACCGGTCATCTTTCATATGCACTCACTTATGTAAATGTTTCGCAGAAGGGGTCCACAAGTAGGCAAAACATACGAAATTGACAGGAGAAATGGGAGATGCAAGTAGGCCTACTTAGACCTAACACAACCTACCTACATCTAACTTAATGAAATTAACTAACTTAAACTAACCTAAGTAGAAGTAAAGGTATTACTGCTGTATCGCCGGACCAATTTGAAAATAAAAAATGGACCAAAATATACTGCATTCGGTTATATTTGGTTGGATTCCATTATGTTACGTTAGATTATGTTATTAGGTGTGCAGATTTACTATACGAATCCATAGTATAAGTACAGGGTGCGGCACGTAAAACCGGCCCGTAAAGTGAACACATAAAATGAAATGTAATGTATTGGATATGATTAACTACAACACATAAATGAAATGTAATGTATTGAATATGACTACTCCCCTACACAGCAGGTGCTGAAAGTGTCCTCCGCTCACTTCAACACACATGTGAGTACGACTGAGGAGATTCATATATACCCTTGTCAGTTCTTGTGTTGTAATGCTATTGGTGACATCCTGGATCCTGAGTTCTTCAATTGTGTGTGGATTTGTTTCGTATACTCTTCCCTTTAACAGTCCCCATAAGTAAAAGTCACACGTGGACAAGTCTGGTGACCGAGGAGGCCACAAGCCTTTGCTGATTGTCCTCTCTGGTGTAAACATCTCATGCACAAGGGACAATGATGCAGCTGATGTGTGGCATGTTGCACCGTCCCGCTGAAAGTAACATAACTGACGCTCCTCTTCGGTCAAGTGTGTATAAAACTCCTCCAGGATTTCCATATACACGTCACTGTTCACTGTCGTCTCAAAGAATATGGGCCCAATAACGCGTGTGGCGGAAATGGCACACCAAACACCAATCTTCTCATCATGCAAGGGTACCTGGTGGATTGCGTGTGGATTTTCTGTCGACCAATACCGGTTGTTTTGGGAATTTACGTACCCAGACAGGTGGAACCACGCCTCGTCACTCATGATGAGCATTAGTGGATCCAAGAAACCACTGGCAACATTGCTCAACAGCCATGAACAGAAATGAACAACACCCTCTTCTGCAGGTCAGGCTCCTTCAGTTCTTGCACAACACTTATCCGGTACGGTTTTAACTTCAGTCCCTTTAAAACACGTCTGCAACTTCTCTCACTCGCATGAACCTGTTGACTCAATCTCCTGGTTGACTTTCGAGGACTTCTTGTCATTATCTCCTCCACCTGCATCTTTAATTCAGGTGTGCAGACAGATGGTCGTCTGTTCCTGGGAGCATTATGAACCGATCCTGTACGCCGCCATTTTTCAATAAATTCCTGAATGGTGCTTTTTGCTGGCACAGAACGTTCTGGAAATTTCTCCCGAAACAAATTCTTTGTTTTCACAAAAGATCCAGTGAGAATGAACCCTTCAACAATGGCAACACGCTCGGGTATCGAATACGGCATTATCACACACTGACACTCACCCGGCTTAACACAACGAGGCCTTTTTCTCAACTGGTTTCGACAAGTTTCACTGGCTGCGGCTGCACGTGACTGCTGCAGGTCACGTAAGTCGACCCGACCTCGACACGCCATCTCTTGGTAGGAAGGTAGATTATTTAAGTGTTGCCAAAAACACAATATACCAGAATATTACGACGGGCCGGTTTTACGTGCCGCACCCTGTAGTAGGAGGAGTAGAAGTAGCAGTAGTAGTAGGAGTAGCGGTAGTAGTACTAGTACTAGGAAGGGTTTAGAAGCCCCGCAGGGGTTGGTTGGGTTCTGTTCTCGACATGAAATTGGCAAATTAAAGATTTGCCACAATTCTTCTGTACATTTTACAATCTATGGATCCGTATAGTAAAATAGGTGTACCTCTCCGTGAAATAGTCCATCTGCCTCCACATACAGTGCCGCTTACAACATCAAAAACAACCAGCAAATACAATTGCTTTCTGAACTTTTACTATTTCCCTTGCCTGACTTTCACTCACTCTTCCTAATAAACTTAAATAAATTTTCCAATTGACCCGGTAAAATTCCTAAAATTGGTCTGGCGATACAGCAGTTAACCCGAAGGAAGAGAAATTCTATCACTTTATGAAAATTATGCTGGACCCATATACTAATATAATCTAACCTAACCGTAACTAACCTGAACCAACCTAAACTAAACTAATGTGAATAGAAACTACTGAAATCATAACATTTGATAGAAAAATTAGCTGGACCCTTTCTGCTAAACATTGTCCCTCACCTATTTTATCCGTCGTTGAAACATTTACAATGATTTTACACTAGTAACCCTACCGTTCTAAACATAAAATACAGGTGTATTACTTTGTATTTAATTCTGTTGCTTACAGAAATTTGTTCCTTATAAATATGTCTTTTCATGCAAAGTATTGAATTGTACTTGTAAATCTTCTAAAATGTGGTGCGCCAAAAGTATACCAGCACCCATCTGACTTTTATGCTTTTTCTAGAGGTATACAATTTAACAATATAGCGCCTGGTATTAACATCAGCGGGATGTGCAGTGTAGTTAGCATAGTAATTCATCAATCTTGTACTTTTATTAAATAGAACTATTTCACAATGTTATAAACGTTATTCGGTCAAACAGGAAAACTCTTCACGTGTATGGCACAAAACGGTAGAATTTCCTATGAAATATGTCATAACATTTTTTCGAAGATAAATCCTAAGATATTTCCGAGGATTGATCACGTAGTGTATAGCAGGCCTAATGCTTCCTAGGTATACAATTTCTTTCCTTTTTCCTATCAACTTCAGTATGATTATTTGCATTGGAATAGGATGTAATATTGAGGTCTCAAATCCTCAGCAATAATAATAATAATAATAATAATAATAATAATAATAATAATAATAATAATAATAATAATATAGAAGACAAATTACATATGTGGACAGACTGCATTAAAATCTCTAAAATCGCCTCTAATATTAAGGCAAAAGTTAAAAAATAGTTGGGATTGGAGAGAAGTGTCGATACTCCCTGCGTACGTCCTTACAACTAGCTAATTGTTAAACGAAAGATTTCCAGGCAAATTTATGTAGAAAGTAGGGCTACTGAACTCACAAAAGCCCTAAGAAAAAATTGTTTTTAAGTTTTATGTTCCATGGTTATGCCGGCTAAGCTAAAGGAGACGTCAATGATGAGAATGAAAGATATAGTGCATGGTAGAAATAAGATAAGGTAAACCCACGCGCAGCCTGCCCGTTCGCATGACGTCACCTTCGTCACCAAATGACTGACCCTCGGAACAACATGATACTATTGCCGCGCCCTCTCAGTTGACAGGTTGCTAGCTGTATTTCTATTGAAGATTTTCTACGTTTTCTTTGATTTTAACATTTGGTTAATTTCTTATATGCTGTTGTGTATGACATTTTGTATGTGTAAATATTGTATTTTGTACTGTGTAACTCATCTATTCACAATGAAAGCTTTAAAATGCCCTCATGCGCTGTGTATGGCTGTAAAATGAACACAATAGAAAAGTTGGTGGAGAGAATGCCAAGTTCCATTCATTTCAAAAAGCAGGGGGATTTAAGCAATTGTAAGAATTTTACCAAATGAATGAATATACCGTATACAGTAACACAACATATGTGTTCTTTGCCACTACCGATTTAAATACTGCCTTTGGCATTAATTTGCTTATTATATATATCTCTATATAAAAGAACAAGTCCTAACTGACTGACTGATCAACGCCTAACAGGGCATAGTTTTTTTTTTTTTGAAAATCCAAAGGGGAAGGAGAGAAAGAGGAGTGGAAATTATTATCTTAAAATCTCTATACCTTGGAATCTTTGAATGTTAAAGACACGAAGTTTGACGTATGAACTTCTCATTTAAAACAATTATACACATCTTTTAGCGTTTTGTGATATTTTATCTCGACGAGAAGGAAAAGAAGTGGAAATGAGAAAGAGGTGGGAATTATAATTAATATAATAAGATACTATATCTCAAAATCCCTTAAGATTACAGTTCTTAGGAATATGAGAAATGAGAGGCCGTGGGAAAAGCAAATGTAGGAGTCTGGGGGCGAAGTCCCCGGCTAACCGAAGGCAGTTATTCAATAAAAAATCTGCATGAGCTAGACTTTACATACCGGTTTCTAAGTATTTATTTTTGAAGCTCCAAGTTAATCACGTAACTTTAATCGATATGCGCTTATTTTCTAATATTCAGCAGTGGTTTATAACAGAGTATTTTGGAATGAAAATTTATATTTAAATTCAAATGTTTTTTTTAATCATTTACAGTATGTCAACTTTATTTTCTTGATCAGGATAATAGAAGATAATTTATTCGAATATTTTCATAGCTGTGGCTTTTATTATGCAATAATTTCAATCTTAAGCAACTCCCTTTAATATGTTACATGTTTCATCTTATCTAACAATCCTATTATTTCTAAAATTATTTGTTTAGATCAAGCAAGGAAAAAGAAAGAAGTATATTGTTCCTTTCATTTTGGTGAAGAATCAAAGTACAACAATATGCAGAAGAAAATGCTCTTGACAAGGCAATTAAATCAAGATAGTTTAGAAAACTTTTTTCTTATATCAGAGGCATAGGTTCAAGCAACGACCATCCGGATTCTCTAGGATTTAAGTACAGACTAAGATGATATATATAATGGGAAAGCATTTTGCTGCTTTATTCACTCACGATAAAAATGTCAAAGCTATCGAAGAATCTTCTACGCAGCAGGACACAGTAAGATATACATTAATTGAAAATATAAACTTGAAAAACTCCGTACTGTATGATGAATTATGTACAACAGTGCAACTGTTGATGTATATTTTACCAGAAAATCAAAATGAAAATGAAGATAAAATATGTTCATTAAATAAGCATGACCTTGAAGAACAGTCTTGAATTTATAGCTGGGCGGGTAGGCAGTGGCGTAGGGAAGGGGGGTCCAGAGGGGCCGCCCCCCCAAAGAGGTCCGACAATGTACATTGGTACTTTGGTGTTCCTGATTTTTTATATATTTTTATGTTTATATATTTTTTTGTTTGTATTTTTTCTATATGTGCCTATAACAGCACTTGCCCCCCCCCCCAAACACACATCCTGGCTACGCTACTGCGGGTAGGTTTCAAATTTAAACTCAAATATTCACAGCTCTCTGTCAAAGAATCTGCTGCAATACAACTGGACAAAATTAATCTCAAAAGGAGGACTGACATTTCTATCAAAGGAACGTCTGGACACAATCAAAGTAGCTAACAAATATTTTCTTGCATATCACAAAAAAGAACGAGAATTTATCTGGAAAGAAATGGGGCATCATTTGAAAATTAACAAGTATCATGAAAAATAAATTGGATAATAAGTGTAAACCGAAAGTTTTAACATATTTTATCCGACTTAGAACATGCATAAGAATAAATTAACTAAACAAGCAACTGAAAAACTCTTCCCACAAAAGAATATATTACAAGAAAATGAAGAAAGTAATGAAGTGAGAGAATTGAGTACACTAAAAAAAAAAAAAAATCTGATTGGTAAACGCAAGTGGGTTAGGCCTACTGGGGATACCATTTAAGAAAAAATAAAATTAAAAAAAACACGACGGACAATACTCCTAGGGTTGTGGGGAAACTTGTCTATACCGTATATATAGATGAGAGTTTTATTGTTTTGGATGTAATAAGAGTATATTGAAATACTGATTTACCCTACTTTTCTTTTTATGTGCATTAAAAAAAACATATTCCCATGCCGGAATAAAATTCCAGTAATATAATAGGCATCTAAATCAGAAATAGCAAATAGATATCTTGAAGTCAGGAGAAAAAAGTAATTTCACATTGCGGTTCCAACGAGAATATACGGGAGCAACAGACGACAGCGCGACTCCTTTCCACAGCGTGTGTCGAAGCTGACGTCATTGCGCGAGTAGGACGCAAACGCGTTCGCTGATGGACTTACCTTGTTTTATTTCTACCATGATATAGTGAAATAAAAACGGGAGGAAACTGGACCCCGAGGAAACCTACAAGCACGACGTTTCTTCAGCACATTGCCTGTGGGCGGGAGCTAATAATAATAATAATAATAATAATAATAATAATAATAATAATAATAATAATAATAATAATGGTATTCAAATTTTTAAAATTGCCGTAAAATTAGGCAAAGTCTGGATTTCGGGGAGGGAGGTCCGTACTTCCAAGATATATCTCTGCAACTACCCAATTTTTAAACTAATGCATTCCACTAAAGTTTCATGTAGAAATTATTCTATTGTAGGTTTTAAGGAAAATAACTGTAATAAAAATAAATATCACTGAACAGTAAGGCATACAATAAAATAATGGGGCGTTTACACTTACGAGGAAGGTCCATAAACTGTGAGAGTTGAATTTTGATGAAAATTTGTGACAAGATTCAGTTCGAGTTGGTAAGTAACGTATAGTGTATTTCAGATGTAAAGCATCACGGGCAATAGCCAATGGTACGCGATATTCCGCGCGGTGTTGCCGGATCATGGACTCCCCTTTCCCTTCTCGCTCTTCCTCCAGTTGAGATTATGACACATACATTTGCAACATTATTCGCAATGTAAATATACTATTCCAGCAAACTCAAGAATTTTGACTGTGCATCCTAGAAGTATATATAGCAATTAAATTACTTACCTATTAACTTTTCCAGTGGATATGCTAAACACTCGTCTTCAACACTACTTTCACTATCGTCTATATCAGTTAATATTTCGTTATTGTCTGAATATGAGTCTTGTAAATTTATTATCATGGGCTAAAAAAAAAATGTAAACACAAAATATAATTCTTCGAGACTGATTTCGTAGCACTTTATTTTTTATTTTTATTTTTTTTAAAGAAGGCTCCGCACTTGTACTCGGTTTGCTTAAAGACATTGTCAACTATAATTTTGGAGAAGAAACGAACTACCACGAAAGAAAGTAACCCAGACACTGATTAATTCTGTTTATGCTAGAAGAGAAGTTACGTTCCAACACAACTAGCACCTGTTTCCTTCTCAGTTTTCATAACAAATAACTTTCTTGGGCTTGGTCTAGGTCACACAAAACAATCCGTCTGATTCCTTAGCAAGTCCATATGATCGAGTTTGTTTTGGGTTACGATAATTTACGACACCATTCAGACGCCTGGTGCTTTTGAATCCCTGCTGGAGGAGGAAAGAGGGAATAAGTGGTCGCATATATGTAAGGTAGTGAAACGTGAAGAAAAAAAAACATACAGCGTGTTTTCTGTCGAGTAAGGAAGAATTTATCCCGAAGTAAATTCCAAAACAATATTACGAACTTCCCATACTTTGTTCTTACGATGTTAGGCATATTATATATATATATATATATATATATATATATATATATATATATATATATATATATATATATATATATATATATATATATATATATAGTATATATGATGTATGAATCAGATTAGAAGGCGTGTAGCCACGGGGGAAAAGGGGGCCCTGTCTTTCCAAACTATTTCCAACTCCAAAATGAGGTTCGTGGTATGTGTTTAATAAACTTATTTAATAGTTAATGCAAATGAGGGACGTTTATAATAAAATATGAAAATTTAAAAAAATCAAACATCATCAATACGGTTTCTGTACCTAATTAAAACAACTAAAATTAACCATATGCTTTATATTCTCATTTCCCTAACTGGGAGCACACCGTATGAACTATCTATTAGATTATTGCATAATAATATCTGAGTTGATATTTTTTCGAGTTTTTTTTCCTTTACTGTTTTAACCCATATAAATACAAAGTCAGATAAACAGACTGCTATAAACAGCATTTGTTTTCTTATGAATAGGTTATTGATTCATCTACAATCCGGTTTTCAACTCAGTACTGTCAACATCCGTCTTTTGATAAGATAGCATCGTGAAAATATAACATGTGTATAGTATGTATGGTGAGTTAAAATGCTTTCATATTCTGAAAGAGATCATTTGTTCTCTTTTAAATGTGTGAAAAGCTTTCCTTCCCCTGAAAGTAATGTTCCCCTAGAACAACCTGCTGGTTACACCCATGATTATTCTGTAATAAAAGTTGAGTTCTATTTCCAAATTGAAGAAAAATCCACTGGAAATTAGACGCGGGACTCATCGCTCGTTTTGCTAATTGTTTTATATGGAAACCTTTAAAAGCGTGTATCATAACAACCAGTTGACATAAAAAGATGTAGTTTTCACGTATGTGTTCGTAATTCTTTTCTCTACTTCGTAAAGTGAGCAGTTGATGTGCTAATACAATATTTCTAATAAGCGCCTCTGGTATTGTCAAGATTCGCAGTAGCGCGAGAAGTCAGCGTGCAGGACTGCTTGTCGCGAATTGTCAACACCGCTCAAACCCAATTGGACGCCGCGTGAAGCCAACTCAAGGCCATGTCGCTTATCATTTGAAATCTGTTATAGTAATAGTCACTCGATGCGCAAATACTTCATTGAGCTGCTACACCGACGCCATCTTGAAATCCAGTAGGCAATGTACAAGAATACCCTTTTGGTACAAAAATGAAAAAGCTTTTGATAGATCTGACTTCAGTATTGTAATCAAGGTAGAGCATCTATATGTGGAAGTACTTCCAGTGCATGATCGCCATCTTGAAGGGCGCCATATTGAATCGCAGTCAAATATGATAAATGGCAAGGGGGTCATGTGGAGTATCAAATAGCACTGGAATTTACTCCTGAATCCATTCCCGCAACCAAAGTTTACATATCTGTTTTCACGTCAGAGTTAAGAGCTCTCTTACCCACTGAAAGATATAAAAAAATTGCCAGTTTAGACTTGTGTTATGAAACACGGTCGTGCGAGCACTTGCAAGATTTAACTAATGCAGTAGTTAATGCAGTACATTAGCCACTATACCAATCAAATCTTGAGACTAGTAAGAGAAAGCGTTAATTAAATTGAAATGTCTGTAGTGAAAAATGGAATTGCAGCATGCTACCAGTTATACCTATTTCAAAGTGCGCTATAGATATGAGTATGTGAGTGTTGCGATTATGCATAGCATTTAAATGCTGTGATATAAGTTAGGTGCAACGGTACATATGACTTTACAAGAATATGTCTTGAAGTTATTAGAAAATTAATAGAAAAATAATAGAAAAAATATTAGAAAAATAATATAAACTGGTGCACATAAGCAAATATTAACCTACTAACCTTTTGCTCTTCCATTGTGATGATGGAGATCCAAAACACAGCATTATGGAGCAAAGCAAACACTTAACAAATGTCTTTCGTCACAATCTTCATGACTACAGACACTATTTTCTACTAGTCTCCAGAACATTTGTAAATGAATCAACTATTGCTCCTGTTACGTACCCTCATTTCTGCCATGCATATGCAAGCATGTCGTTTAGGACTGGCGCACAAAATTGACACAAAACAGAATGCATTTTCTTTATGAACATTCTGCCATATAACTTGTACACCAAACAAGTGAACACCTGCTACAATTAGTTATTTATCACAGTTTTACTATGAAAACTAGTCTTGGCCTTATTATAAGCAAGTGTTTTATCGTTAAAGGTGGAAAGATGCAAATATTTAATTAATTAACATTGAAGGGAAAAGCAAGAAAGAGGCTTGTTTTATGAATTGCAACTTGATATTGAATAGTGTAATATTTATTGCCATCTATTTTTAGCAGGTGTGTATGCATTCTCTTATCACTAATAGCAGAACAGACACAAGAAAAGTGAATTCTAAGTTTCCAGGTGTATCTTCTTCTAAGAACTGGCTGTGAACTTATAATTTAAATCCACTCCATTGTTCAATGCGGCAGCAATAAATCGATTGTATTTAGACAAACTGGCAATAAATACATTAAAGTATTTTAACTTCGTAATATACACGGTAAATTATAGGTTGTCAAATATGAGTATTGGAAAAGAATGCAATATTCTGCAGGAATGATGGTCTTTGCGTAAGGTTTCAAGATTCGAGAAGAAAACTTAACACACTATAATGAACCATGTAAAATTGCCTAAAATAGATATTTGGATTGATACAGTTCAACGTCCCACATTTATGCCTGCTACGCTAAAGGAGACGTGGACCTCCTGATTATAGTGGAATCCGATCCATTTTGGTCGTTCAACTAATATGCACCACTTTATATCATTTTTCTAATATATATCCGAACAATCCGTTTGGTATTTTCTGCTCGTCAGCACTATTAGGCATGTGTTTCATCGACCAGCAGTCTTTTCCATCGCACTTTGAAATAGGTATAACTTGTAGGATGCTGCTATTCCATTTTTCGCTACAGGCATTTCAATTTAATTAAAGATTTCTCTTACTAGTTTCAAGATCGGATTGGTATAGTGGCTATTGTACTGCATTAACTACTGCATTAGTTAAAATCCTGCAAGTGCTCGCACGACTGTGTTTCATAACACAAGTCTAACTCGCACAGTTTTTATATATTCCTGTGGGTGAGAGAGCTCTTAACTCTGACGTGAAAACAGATATGTAACCTTTGGTTGCGGGAATGGATTCAGGAGTAAATTCCAGTGCTATTTGATACCCCACATGACCCCCTTGCCATTTATCATATTTGACGGCGATTCAATATGGCGCCTTTCAAAATGGCGATCATGCACTGGAAGTACTCCCACATATAGATGCTCTACCTTGATTTACAATACTGAAGTCAGATCTATCAAAAGCTTTTTCATTTTTGTACCAAAAGGGTATTCTTGTACATTGCCTACTGGATTTCAAGATGGCGTCGGTGTAGCAGCTCAACGAAGCATTTGCGCATCGAGTGACTATTACTACGTTACTTACCAACTCGAACTGAATCTTGTCACAAATTATTATCAAAATTCAACTCTCACGGTTTATGGACCTTCCTCGTTAGTCGATTTGCGTTCGATTCAGTTGAATTGACGTCACTTTCAACTTAATCGACCGTGTAAACGGGACTTCAACTTAATCGCTTGTTGATCGAAGACGACTAATCGACTGGCAACTGAATTAAAAGACGTTCTATTTTCTGTGGTTGAAATAATTGAACACGTCCATCAATCTGATTCGGCCTAGTTGCTTCTATTTAGTGGCAAATGCAGCGAGTCGATTTAGTCGTGCGACTAAATCGACTAAGTGTATACGCCCCATTACTTTTAGGATATGCAAAGTTAATTTTAAAAACTTTGCTACAAAAATACCTACACATACCACAACTCAATGAGCTACGAAATACGAAGTAACAAAGTAGAGTATAACATTCTATCTATAGAGCAATTGTTACTTATAGAATGGACATAAACTGTTTTGGAAATCGAGATAAAACGAGAAATGTTTACGATAATTTTAATCTTGTCTTGATTCTCATTTCCAAAGCGAGACGATGATTTGAGTTAGCCTTGTCCCGTCTCGAATATAAAATGTTAATTCTCGTCTCGATTTTGTTTGTGTTGTTTTAGAAACGAGATAAAAAAAATAACATTAAACATCGCTAGCAACATCACCGGTCAATCGCCACCGAAAATCCTAAAGTAAAAATAAAAAAAATATTGCCCGACGTGGATTCGATCCGAAAATCTACAGATTACTGACAAAGGTCCTTGATCACTGAACCACGATCACTACGCGGTAAACGATTCATCTTTATTGTGTTTACGTTAGATATCTTTGCCTCCACTTACAAAGTTATATATTATTTTTTTCGTTTCAAAACGTCTTTCGTATTTCTTTTATGGTGCCATAAGTCAATAATCTTTGGTATAGTTTATATTAATAACTTGAGCTGTTCTTAAACCTTTGGTTCACAATTTACTTACTTCTCCACACCAAACTGCAGATATGACAGATTTAATTCTCATACTCTGCGCTTGGTTCCTAAGCAGTCGCCATTGCCTGGTCAAGAATTTATGTCCGGCACAATACTAAACTGACCAAAATGAATAAGATCTATTCATTTCATGGAAGGATTCGTTCTTTTGGAACGAATCGTTCCGGAACTAGCCATCACTTGACGTCCTAGCCAAAAATTGTTTCGGGGTGGCGTGGGTAAAACACACCCAGAAGTATGCAATTTGACGCATGGTTGAGAACAACACACTCGACTACTAGAGGCTAAAAGCAACATCTTGTAGCCTACGAAACAACGGCCACATTCCAAAGCGAAAGTAGATTTAGATGTAGATTTATTAATCGTTCTCTGGACTATGTTACATGTACATTTGTACAAAATGGTATAGAACTCGTCAGTACATAATTTCGATACAATATTTAAAACAAATACAATGCTCTTGTGTTCAACAACTTGTGAAAATAAATATAGGCTAAACCAATTCTACTATATAACTTATATATATATATATATATATATATATATATATATATATATATATATATATATATATATATATATATATGGCAGGCCCGTGCTGGCTCACCGGGACATATCCCGGTGGGCCCTCCGAAACATCGCATTATAAAAAAATTATATAAGTTTATTTTTTTAAAATAATAAAGCTATTGGTAAATAACCCGTGATAAGTACAGTGCGCTCTTTACATAAGGCGCCCTTGCAAAACCACATTAAAGTTAAACGGTTTTATTTATTATTCTGTATAGCACAGTTCTGTACAATAAATACATACTATTACTGTTGATTAAAAAAAACGTGAAAGGTACAGTGTGCTCTACGCGTAGAGCGCCCTGCGAAACATCACATTATAGATAAGTAGTTTAAGTTGTTCCGTATACCAGGTTTGTATAGTAAATTCATATAGTGGCTATTGATAAAGAACCTGTGAAGGATAAAGTGCGCCCTTATACAAGACGGGCTGCGAAATATCACATTATAAATATTTTTTAAAAAATCTTCTGTATATCAGTTTTGTATTATACATTCATTCAGTTGCTATTGGCAGAGAAAAGGTAAAGAGTACGATCACTTTTCAAAAAATATGTATAAAGCCAGTAAAGCAATTAACGTGTACGTGTATTTGGTAAGATAATGTAGGAGCTTTTCTTGCGGCTACTTATTTATTGCAAAAAAAAAAAAAAAAAAAAAAAAACTTTCAGAAGGTAAGCGCAATTGATGTAGTTTAGTGTAGTTTAGTGTAGTTTAAACAATTCAATTTAAAAAAATAATTTACAAATTTGCTTGTTCCTGCGTGTTTTAAAGCAGTGTTTGCATAATCAGTGCCTATTGTATTTCTAAAATAGAGCTATATTGATTTATTGGTATATGTTTAGCTTCATTTTCTTTAACAAAAAATTATTACAAGAACTAGAAAATGTTTCTCTATAGTCCATTCTAAACTAGAAGCAAATTGACGTTTGGAGAAGCACGTGGTACGCTGTTGCCACTTCGTGCGCATCCCGGTTAGTTCTCGGGCTAGAACTGTCTTGTGAGTCAACGAAAAAGGAAATCTCTAAATATTGATTTGTTTGGATGGATGAAAAGATATGTTTGTCGTCCCAGTTTCTGCATGTTGGAAAGGGGGAGGGCTGTGTGTGTGTGTGTTTATGTGACAGAGAGAGAGAGAGAGAGAGAGAGAGAGAGAGAGAGAGAGAGAGAGAGAAATGAAATCTTGCTTGTGATTGTAAAGAAAGTATTCTTTTTAAATGTGTTTTTTTTAACAGTAGAACATCTTTTAAATGCTCATGAGGAAAAAATAAATGAAAAATATAAACAAATCATGAGGATAAAAAGAACTTACAATAGTAAAGAGATTCTCACAGTTTAGCTATTTAATACATAAAATGGGGCCCGTATATATACAGGGTGTAACTTAATTAATATAACAAACGTCGGGAGGTGATTCCTGACAGCGAGATAATTGTTAGTTATAGATTCCATTAGTGCACAATCGGATGGAGTTCGGTGGCGGCGCAAGAATGACTCCCGAAGAAAGTGGAATATTCCTTCGAGTATTTTATGAAATGTTGAATGAGGGAAATGAACAACAATCAAGTATAAGATTTCCACAAAGATAATAGTAGATCTTTCAAGTTACAAGAACACTTAGAATTCGAAAGAAAGAGAGATACACATATTTGAGTGATCTATTTTGTCTCAGTGCAGAATAAACTCTCGGAGGAAGAATTTAAATGAAACGAAGTCTTTAACGTATCAAAATTAAATCTTCTAGGCTAATAATGACGAATGATAAAAGAACGGCTTCCTGTCCAAGTTACGAGTGTGTGAAAATGGGAATATAACTCTGATCCAGATTAGGTTTAAAACGACTGTACATAGGACAGTCAGGCGGCATGCAAACAAACCTAACATGCAGTATCCAAAAATGTAAAAATCATATGTGATGAACGAATGTACAATGGATTCTCCATATGACACAGGGATTCTGGGCAAAAGTAAGCTGCAATAAAGGGTTTCCTCCCCGTAATATGTAATTCCGTTGAATAGGGTACTTCTCTGCACAGAAGCAACAAAAATGGACAAAACACGCAATGTTGACACATTCCATAATGATATAAAGAAATGCGCTGGGACAGTACACTTGATTTATCCGTGAGGCGAATCTTCTTCCAGGAATACTTTCGAGGAGTTTTTCCCCTCTCTTGAAGTTGGCAAACCGCCCCTTACCACTAAACTATGAAAAACTACATTGCTATTGTGAATATACCAAAATAGCGTCCTAGTGTAACTCGCTCACATTTTCATTTTGCCACTGGCTCGTAGGAATTACGTTCAAAAAATGGGAAAAAATCTTTTTTCGATGTTCTAAGTACGTTGGAGCTGGATGTAATACCTACACGGAAGAAAGAGAATATGGCACTTTTGCGTACACGTCGCAGCACGTACGTAGCTCATAGTACTTTCACTAAGAGCATGATGCTTCGGTCGCACACTACGGAAATACCGTCCCTTGTGTGCCAATTGCGAGTGGCTCGCAAAAGGCTGTCTTGTAGTTTTGTTGTAGAATGGCGTAATTAGCGTACCTATGTTGTAGTAGGCATCTACGCAACTTGTGAGTGATATACATAGTCCGATGCTCTGGTGTTACGTATGGAAGTGCTGTATAACAGGATAAGAAGTGTTGCGTTCAATGGTAGAGGGTTGTGTCGATCACGGTCGTGTAAAAGTGTAGATATCGGTGTTTAAGCAAAATTGATTGTGTTAATATGTATATGCCTGCGCAATGGCAGATTACCCTGTCCACGAGCTGGTCGATATGCACCTTATTTATGGAGAGACAAGTGAAATAGCCCATAGGCGACGCGTTTATATCGTGACCGTCGCCCTCAAAGGAGAGTAACTTTCCCTGTATTTTTCACGCCTCCAGAGAGATAGGGTCTCTTCAATTTTCCCTACGTGAAATCAGAGGAAATCTCACCACGTGGGCAGTTGAATTTGAATACAAGGTACTGGGAATGATCTGATACGGCCCTGTGTTGCCCTAGCAGTAGTCATGTGTTGGTCGTAAAAATCCACATGCCACTCTACTGAACGATCAGCAGCAGAGATTTATTGTGAGCGTGCTGCGAGATATGGTGGATGATTTTGTGGTAGGACTGTATTTATTACCGACCCGCCTGTGTAGAAGTACGCATCTTTTGTTTTAACGTAATGTTCTCCCAAAATTGTTAGAACACGTGGCCTTTAACATAAGATATCAGATCTGATCCCAACATGATAGAGCACCTTCACATTTTGACAGGAATATGCAGACCTATCTAAATGAAACATTCGCAGATCGTTGGATTGGGAGAGAAAGACCTGTGTTATGACCACTTCGTTCACCATACCTCACGCCCCTTGATTTTTTGGAGGGGGAGGTATGAAACACTTTTTCAGCCGCGACAGCCGAAGAACTTGTTGCTCGAGTTAATATAGTTGCGGCAGTCATCCCCGAAATTACAGGTGTGCTTGACCACACGCGGAAAAATTTCCTTCGCCGATGTCATCTTTGCAATGCGGTCAACGTCGACAGTATCAGACTGTGGACTGTTATTCCTCACAGCTGTCTCGTGCACACGTACTGCATTGCACAAATGCTGCAAGGTACCTCTGAGTATTTCACAGTTATCCTACTTTGGACGAAACAAAATAAATCTGTAGTTTGAAACTGCATTTCTTTGTATCATTGTGCAACACGCGCAACAGCTT